>NC_056751.1:637709214-637819214 GCF_019279795.1 Protopterus annectens
TACATTTTATAGTAGCATGCAAGATTGTAAAGACAGGAAAAGATTACAGCAATATTAGAAGAAGACATGTTGAAACACTAGATTTCTAGAAATATCAGTGAAATAGTGTCCAGCTCTGTACAAGCCAAGTATCTGCTGAGTCTTTTTGACTATTTGTTCGATATATATTTCAAATCAAAATGGTCATCAATAATGAGTTCTAAAACTTTGGTATGGGTTACTATTTCAATGCCAGATTTATTGACTGAGGAAGTAGTGAAAAGTGTTTTTATATTGGAGACAGATTTAGGAGTGAATACCATTAATTGATTTTTGGAGTAGGGGATATAAGAGCAGCTGAGAGCTATCTAGTCAAGACTCAAATGAGGAGAATGCTTATTGAGTTTGCTACTATATATAGTACAAAAGTGTAGATTCTCCTGGATATGTAAAGGGTTATAACAAATATGCTAAACAGAATGGGACTTTGAACTTGTGTGGTATGCTGATGGAAACTGGGAGAAGGGAAGTATATTCTTTTTGCCATTAGACTGCTAGAGATTGATTTGAGCTGAGGAAACAGGAGTTGGAGGAATAGGGCAGTCTAATTAGGGATAGTTTGTGAAGATGTTTTGGTGAGAGACATTAGCAATGACTTTGGATGAATCAAGAAAGAAGGCTGGAACTAGATTATCATGGGTCCCATTGCATTTGATAGTACTGATGAAGCTAAAAAAATCTGTGGTGGTGCTATGATGAGGCCTGAAACCATACTGGATAGACGAAAGAATATTATTGTCAGTGAGATATCTGAGTAGAGAAAGGTTTTCTATGCTTAATGCTAGAATTTTTAATAACCAAGTCAGTATAGCTATTGGTCTATAACTGGACAAGTCAATGGTATTGCTACCCTTATGAAGTGGTAGTATGAATGATTTGTATAGATAGCTGGGACTTAATTTTAAGAAGAATTTTAATAATGTAAGTTATTTCTGGTAAGAGAGAGAAAAGTGTTTGAATTCATAGATTGAGTTGGGGGAGTTTGAAGATACCTAGTGTTTTTCTGATTAATAGGAGATGTTATAGACTGTATAAAGTAGTGAATGAAATTATAAGCAATGCTATCTGTTTTGTCGTAAGTGGAAAGCTTTTGCTAGGAGACATGACCATAGTTCAAAAGGTTGTAAATGGATGACCAGAAGAGCTTAGGATTGTTTTCATGATTTTCTTGTATGGTTGTTAAGGAAGGTTTTCTTGTCAGATTTAATCATGCATTTGTTATGACTTCTGAAGTTTGTAGATTTTTTTTATTTGCTTGCCATATTAGCTAGATTTTGTCCTCGATTTGCATGAGTTGTTTAGCAGGTCAAAATAGTGAAGGAGCAGAACTAAAGCTGATCTGTTTTACCTCACAGAAGCTTGCATATTAAGAAAATTAAAGGAGATTGTGCTGAATTCTGATATGGCATTATCCAGTTAAGTGGTTTTAGTATATTCATGTTACATTTCTCCAGGGCAGCAATAAAAGCATCATATTAACTTTTGATTAAATTATAAAATGTGTTACAGTGATATGTTTTGAGAGATTGGTATAGGATCTATTAACAAAGGTTGAAAGATGGCCACTTAAGTTATCTGGCAGAGTACCTGCAGAGATTATTTTACATGGGTCTGAAGTCAGGATCCAAACCGTTATTATGTCTAGCTGGAGTCTGATTTAGTTGTGCAAAGCTACATACATTTAATGTGTTTAGGGGCAATTCAGATTCTGGACCATTCTCAGTATCTTTAACAGTGACAATGTTGTTTCTGGGAGGGTATGTATATAGCTGTAATGCATACACTTACCTGGCTGTTCACTTTTAGGGAGGAGATGTACAGTACAGTGTTACTGAAAAGCGGTGTGAGTATGAAGAGATAGAGACAGTTTAAATATATTCAGATGGATAATTGTCACTACCACCTTTTTAATTGTTCTGCCTGCTCTCTGAATAATGTAACCTTGTGGCAGTATTTCTTATTTTTTATTTTATTTTATGGATAAGCAAAGTTTCATTGAGAACTAGTAGTTCTGGGCTGAGTGGGGCTATCCATGTATGCGATTCATAGATTACTCATACTTCCTGAATTATAGTTTAGTAACAGTAAGGTTTCGTTACTGGGTGAGGCAGAATGTAGGAAGTATTGATATGTGTGGGAGGACTGGGAAGTGATAATGAGGTGTACATGCAGAAGGATATGAAGTATTAACAGCATGTGAGTTACTACTGTCTGGGGTAGCATAATGAAATATAAAGAAATGGACTAGAGTAGTAGAAGAGTATTACAAAGAATAAGGAGATGTTATCAGAAGTAGTCTTTAGGGGCAAGTTGGGGAGAAGTATTTATATTAAAGGTGGGAGAGGAAGTATTTATAATAAAAGTATGGAGGGGAAGTTATAATAAAGGAGTAGTAAAATGGCTAGGGGATTGGTGAACAAACATAGATAATAGAAAAAGTGGGTGTGAAGGAATTATAATTGTACAGAGTAGGGAGGACATTCTGCAAACAGGAGCAAAATGTAACTAGTGCAGTTATAGATCAGTTGGACTGATGGGAGGGGTTTAATGATATACATTGACACGTATGCATTGGATGTTTGTGATGTTGTGGGCTAGAGCAGAGATATATACATTTAGAGTAAGAGTGGCTGGTAGGTAGAAGTTGGAGGTAGGATAGGGGAACATAGCAGGGCTTACCTACCACAAAGTGCATGCTTCTAAAAACATCAGCGAGTGAAATACCTTTCTACCTCTTAGTGCTAGAAATCTGGACAAAACCTGGCAAAATGGGGGAACAAAGGTTCAAAAATAGGGACAGATTTTAAACATTGCTTTAATAAACTTAGAAATTTGCTAGAATAACAGGAATTGTGTTAACATGCATTTTTCTGAAGGATATGAAGTCTGAAACTCAACTGTATACCATTATTTAGTGACTTCAATCACCAGTTCATCACAATGATTTGCCAGAAAATCACAAATTTTATGAGGAAGAGACCAAAAATATGAGGCAATAATCTGGTCAGTTGAGAGGTATGGCATTGGAGAAGCATCTAGTAAGTGGTAGACAGTATGTATATGAGTGTAGTCTAAACCACCTGTGGTGAAGTGTCACAGATGGAGCCCAACTAATGTGCAGAGTTATAGAGATTGCAGAGAGAAATGATAGAAAAAGTATTTAAGTAGAGTATCAACCTATGAGGAGGAAGAGAATGTGGAGACCAAAACAGTTTAATAGCTATATGCGTACATGGCATGAGACACTGACAGTAGATGGTGGATTGTAAAGTCTTTACTGTGTGGAAACGTTAATGCTTTTGAAGATTAAAAAGATTAAAGGAGTTGACTCTGATAATATCTTTATGGCCAGTGACAGTTAAGGGGGACCTCCAGACTTCCACTAGCAGTGCAGGGTGGAATATAAAGACATTACTCTGTGGAAAACTTATTGCTAGCAGCAATTGGGGGGGGGGTTAAAGAGCAAGACTGTGATGATACCTTATGGCTACCAATGGTTACTGGGGGCCTTTAGCCTACAGTGTCCTACTGTTACAGGCAGAAAAAGAACAAGACACTTCCTGCTGAAAACATCATTCTGTTAAGATAACTATAGTCATGAAAGTGCGTTTTGTTAATAATGCAGTCAATGCTTATATTTAAAAGTGTGACAGAAATCACATTTAATGTATACAAATCATTGCATTCCCCATCAAGAATTTCACTTTGATGTGCAGCCACCTTTCACAGAATAATGTTGCCAGATACTCCTTTACTGATTATTTTCTCTTTTACATTAAACTAGTCCTATTATATCACAATTTGCAAATAATTATGCAAGTCATGTTTTATAGATAAAGCTTCCAGTGTTGAAGCTTCTAAAGATTATTACTATTTATGTCTTATCTTTGCACTTCCTGCATTTTCCCTTTACTTGTCTGCATGTGTTACAGAGAATGCTCAGCAATATGTAACATATAATATAGTATTTCTCTGATCAAATCTCTTTAATCAAATAAGGCAATGTTCTGATATCCATTCTAGGCTTTCCGTACAATACCTTCTAATGATAAAAGCATCCAAAGACTACATTATTCCTTTCTGTTAACCAAAATAAAAAAAAAGACAAATAAAAAGACTGAAACATTACTGGACAGCGTACAACCAGTACAATACTTTGGCAGTTTTAAAAACTGAGGTAATTCCTTAAATTATTACCCACTTTAACTGGTAGTAGTAAGTCAATGGTTAATGTATATCACTGCATATCCATTAACAATGCAGTACACTGCTAACAGGAGTTCTAGGTACAGTAATCATACCTATTCAGATTGTTTTGTGATTTGGCTTTGGTACAGGTAGAGCATGCTTATTAAACCTAGTAGACTTTTTCGGGAAAGTCACCAAAGACCTGGATGAAGGTAAGACAGTGCATACCACCTATCTAGACCTGGCCAAGGCTTTTCACACAACCCACCACTCACTTATCACTGAGAAACTCTCCCAGCTGGGGAATGACCCTTACGTCACTAGATGGATAGCCAACTGGTTCACTGACAGAACACATACTGTCAAAGTTGGTGACTCAACCTCTACCAGTAGAGCCATCACCAGTGGTGTACTACAAGGATATATGCTGGGGTCTTTACTGTTCAGAATCTATTTCTTGCAAGTGCAGGCTAAAGTAGATGGCCTTTGGTTTACCAAGTTTGCTGAGAATTGCAAAATGGGTGCAGTCATTGAGTCCCCCAATGATGTTAACATATTACAGGAGGGGCTAACACAGAAAAACTATAGGTGCCATAGCCATGGTTTACAACTAAACACAAAAAAGTGCCATTATTATTGCCTTTGGTAAAGTGGAATTCTACACTTATTACATATTGACAATACCCCCCAAGCTCCAACCCAGTGGTGTAGATAGCAATCTGAACTTCGGCTACCAAGTTTACACAGTAGTAAGGAAAGCCTTCTACATTGTACACCTCATAAGTAAGGGCATCGCATCCAGGTCTGAGAATGTTATAACACCACTGTACTCGAGCCTCAGTAAATCAAGGCCACTAATAGAGTACAATGCTCCCTTCTGCATGTACCTCACCAGACACCTGCAGCAGCTGGAGAGACCACATGGGTTTCTCACCAAGAAAATACAGGGCCTCCAAACCATGCTGTGATGTATGTGGATATACTGAAAGCCCTGTCACTACTCTGTATCATATAGGCTTCTGAAAGGTGACTGGTGCCTAGCCTACAGGGTAGTCTCTGACCCTGCCCTAATGGAAATGCTGCATATCCTAAAATCTAATGGCACAAGATTCATTCACTCTAGGGATCTTAATCTAGCCTGTGACCTCAACAGAATATGCTTGAGAGACAGATATATCTCCCAGAGACTGTCACTCCTCTGGAATAAACTTCCAAACTATGTGAAGCAGATCTCCTCACTGACTCTATTAAAGCACAACTTAGACAAATGGATGGGAGACCACAAATTCAGCTCAAGGGTGGCACCCTTGTCTCTCATGAGCAGGGGTTGTTGGTGTTGACCATAGACTCATTCTGTGAACTACATCCATCTAATAAGGATGATTGGGGCTACCTGGGATGAACATGGCTAGGCTTGTAAAGTCTGTAGTGTCACTAGCCTAGTAACCTCCTATGAAAGTATTAACCTATGTCAGCGGTTCTCAGGGGCATGTTACTACAGTTGTTATAGAAGGACCATGTAATGTAATGGCAGCAATAACCATCAATACAGTAGCTCACATCACAGATTGTAATACCTTCCTGTAGCCATACTTTATATCCACATATCAATATAGCATATGTCAATGACAGCAACATTGACATGTCAAGTGATCACAGGGTCATAGTACATGATTAGGATGATGGCCAACATCTCATGAAATCCTAGCCATTATTATAAAATGAAAGTAAAAATGCATATATGTATATTATGGAAGATATTAAGACTATTGTGTGTATGTGTATATTTATTGGATTGCATTCCATTCTGCCACTGTCCATATAGGACATGTGCACCACACCATGACATAATTAGCAATCACATATGAAGTGGTCTGGGGATGGCTTGTATAGGTTCATGGAAGGACTCTGCTTCATGATGTGTTTATGCATATTTGACATGAAGACATCCTTCACTCCTCTGCAGGCAGGATGTCAAGTGGCCAGAGGACAAAGGAAGAATGCATGCAGCTACATGAACCCCAAGCAGTAGTGAAATGAAGAGCTATTCCAAAGATCACACAATGACCATAATGTTCCAGCAACCAAACACACAGCAGTACACTGGGCTTGAAATGAACATTACACCTGTGTAAGCATAGAATATGAATGCCATGCAATGTCACAAGAGCAGCACCACATATTTCTGACTGTAACACTGTCACATTGCACTTTATGAAATATGATAGCATCATTGTATGCTGAGGAAAATATGCTATGAGGTCTATAGGGCATGACTGTGGAGTCATATCTCTGTGTAAAATTGTCTCAAAAGTGATAGTTGTGTGTATAAACATACAAGTAGCTTGCTGTCAGATTAGAACCCCTATATGTGTAGTTAAAGTAGCTTGCAAAGACAGTAGTTAATATTACCGTCACAGGACAGATTTGTCTTGAATCCTGTCAGAGTGCATGCTACACAGGATGACATAATCATTGTATGCTACAACAAGATGTTTTGAGGAGTGTTGGAAAATGCTGTGGGCTTACATATTGTTTTAAAACTACCTATTTACAGAGCACATTACTTAACACAAGCATCAGAGTTTTTAGAGTGTCAGAAAATACATCATAGCTAATGACTTCAGCAGAATCTGGTGATAGAAATATGACAAAAGACGTATCTCACATGCTGGTGCAAAATGCTCTCTCTAATGTCAAGCAGGTGCACAAACACACACACACACACACACACACACACACACACACACACACACACACACACACACACACACACACACACACACACACACACACACACACCAGCTGATTACAGTGATGACAGGACCCTTACCTAAGTACACCGACTTAAGACATCAGTATTTAACTTAAGCATCACAGTACTATTCTGATATGGAGAGTGTCAGACAACACTTCATAGGTGATGACATCAGCAGAGTTTGGTGAGGAGAAGATAGTAATAGCAGTGTCCCACATGCTAGTGTAAAATGCTCTCTCTAATGTCAAGCAAGTGCATAAACACACACACACACACACACACACACACACACACACACACACACACACACACACACACACACACACACACACACACACACACACACACACACACACACACACACACACACACACACACACACACACACACACACACACACACACACACACTCACAAGTTGACTGCAGTGAGAACAGAACTGCTACCTATCTAAGTACACTGACTGGAGACATCAGTATTCAATGCAAGCGCCAAGCTACAAGTCTGATTTTTACAAGACTACAGGACAATTTATAGTGGATGACATCATCAATGAATGTTTGAGAGTAGATGTTGGGAGGCCTGAATGAAGTGGATGTGTAGGCATGTACAACTGTCAAAATATTGGTACTCCATGAGATTATAGAGATGACTGCAAGAAACACAGTTATGCTCTTCTGACTAGACAAACACACACACACATACACACACACCAGTTGACTGCAGTGAGATTAGAACCCCTACCAAACTAAGTATACAGACTACAGAACTCAGTACTTAATGCAGGCTCCATGGCACAAGTCATATAAGGTTGGAGGACAATTTATAGTGGATGACACCATCACTGGATGTTTTAGAGGAGATATTGGGAGGCCTGAATGAAATGAATGTGTAGGCCTGAACAGTTATCAAAATATGGGTACTCCATTGGATTGTAGAGATGACTGAAGGATACACATTTATGCTCTTCTGATGAGACAGACACATGCACACAGCAGTGAGATTAGAACCCCTACCCAATTAAGTATACAGACTAGAGAACTCAGTACTTAATGGAAGTGCCACAACACAAGTCTGACTTTTACAAGGCTGCAGGTCAATTTATATCATCACTGGATGTTTAAGAGATGATGTTGAGAGGCCTGAATGAAATGGATAGCTAGCCATGTACAACTGTCAAGATATTAAAGGTCTGCATGTTACCAGATTGATGAGTGTGTAAAGTGTAGTATTTACTGTTGTGTTTCCAATATGCAGACATACATTAAATAGCTTTGCAATCTATATGTAAACAGCTGCCCATGTTACTACAAGTAATGGAAAATCTGAATGTGTTTTGTCAGTATAAAGATGTCCATGGTATATAATAAAGCATTTTTTATTTATTTTTGCACTGTCATTGATATATTTGTGAACAAGTACTGAGAGACCAAGTTTCAAGTGCATGGGTGCAGGTAACACATCTCTACAATGTCAATATGTGTTCTTTCCTTAAAAAGTGCCTTACTTTTGTTTGTGTTTTACATGTTCTTGCATGGCATGAAGACTAAATGGACAGTAAACATAAGTAATACATGTTATTGTGCAGCTGCTTTGCGCGATCAATGGCAAAGTGTTTGCACATGAGAGATACACAGTATTATTGCTTTGTTTACCTCCAGCAAACACGTTAAGCGGAGAGGGGCAGCAGTCATCAGTGTGTATAATACTGAGTGTAAGAAACACACCAGCTGCCTAGCTGGCTCTGTGGCAGCAGGTGTAAATGCATTGACAGATTTTTTATAGCCCAGATGATGTAAGATTTGAATACAGGTGTATCTAATAGCAATATGTATTTATTATGCAATGAAATAATTCTGTATTCTACAAGCACTGTGTTCTACCTTAGCACAGTGTGTTTAACTGGCATTGTGAAGAAGTAGCCACATCAATGAAAAGCCTTTCACCATTTCTTGGCAGTTTGGTATTGGTACTCAATGCCAAACTCCATAAAAACACAGAGGCCAAAAAATGAAGGGCTCCATTGTTTTTTGTTTTTTTTTTTACTTATGTGTATTGTGTGTGATTCTATTTTTTGACCAGATTAAAGATGTTAAAATGGGGCACATAGAAAAGTGGTGAAATGGGGGCAAGCAGAGGGAAGAACAAAGGAAAGCAATATAGGAATGTGCATGAGGGAAGAAGGAAAGAACCATAGCTATCTACTTCTTCAACAGTGCAAAATTAAAATATGTTCAGCATGTTAGCTGAATTTGGACTGTCACTTCAATGAAGAGGGGTGACAATAACACAATCATGTTGTATAGCCAATTGGATCAAATCAATTGGGTCAAGAAGACAAGTGTGCAGAGTGGAGAGCTATGTATGTGATGCTATTTTTTTGTGGGACAGGTGCTCATTTTACTTTTTACTTCACTAAGAGAGGAATGTTGGGTAAGGGACATAGGTATTTCTGGGTCACGTAAGTGGGGTAGGTGAAGAAGCAGTTGCAAACAAACAGGACAGGCAAGCTAAGACACAGGGATGGTAATGGAGATAACAAGTTAGGAGACACCATGACTGGGATTAGGGAGGGGACAACAGATGCCAATGACCATCAAACATGGGGACAGTGAGAATCTATTCCTCACCCACAGGACTATCATCACTGTCACCTTCATCCACAGGCTGTTGGAGTGCTTGATGTCTTCTCCTATGGACCATAAGTGTGAGCAGCCTTTCCATCTGGTGTAGGCATGCACCAGTGGTGGTGTGCATGACCCTGTGCACCAATTCTGGCATGTCCTAGTGGGTGATAAAATCACCACCTCTGCCACTAATCCCAGAGGGTACCACAGCACCAGCTGCCAGGGTAGTGCTACCTGAGGGCACAGGTAGTGCAGGGACAGCAGAGGCAGTACTGCCAGGTTGGATCCCAGATGTGCTGGGGGTCAGTGCAGAAGCCAGTGGAGTAGGGGCAGGCAGAGCCATGGGGGGTTGATCTAACTCTCTGTACTGTAAAGCATTTTGTGATTTGTCAGAGATGGATGACATGGAAATGTTTTGACAATACACAGAAAAAAAAAGATAGAGGAAAGGGTTGGAGTAAGAGAAAAAAAGATATAATTAGTTCATCATATGTGACATACAATGCATTATCACAATAATAAAGTATTGTATCTCTACTTTTACATTTAAGTATACTTCTTAACAACTAAAAACTATAAGGAAGGATTGCTCTAAGTAATCTTTGCAATGTACACATATTGTACATATGCTTGGTCCAATTACACAGATTGCATTGAAAATACATTATGTAATATTTTTAAAGGATTTTACAATATATATTTTATACCAGGTCTATATTAGAACATCAAATATTTAACAGTTTGAATCACTAAAGGTTGACCTTTAGTGATCAAACTGTTAAAACATTGAATGTTCAGAAAAAAAATATATAAAAAAAAAAAACTAAACAGTGTAGTCAGGGGGGCAAGCCCCCCTGCACCCCCCCCCACTACTTAAATATGCCAACTCCGAGACCGCACTACATTGAAGTAAATAGAAATCTCCCCTTACAGAGATTTCCGTTTACTTGTTCTGTGTTCTGCAGTTTCTCTATTCTTGTGTCGACAATGTCAGATTTGACATTGTCGGCTTTCGAGAATGTAATATAGACCCTTTTATACCTGTGGTATTTGAACGCACATCGTCTGACTACAGTATTAGCCTTGACTGCTACAGTTGGTTTGTGATGCAGACTAAAGCATGCATGCTTGCTTTTACAGCTAGGAAATACATGCTTGCTTTAATGCAACTGTATAGAAAAGCAATACTTTAACTAAAATAATAGTTCTGTTGTACTGCATACATACCCCTTGCTTCCCTCAGTCTCCCTAGATGCTCAGCATGGACATTCCTATTCACCATAATCTCTTGGTTGACTATGGAATAAAAAAGGGAACAAAAGAAGAGCATTATGCATACCAGTATTGCCAATATACAGCTTTCTATGTACTATAAATTCTCTTTATCAGTATACTTACACAACTGTGGGATGTCAGCAGTCCTGAACTCATCCAGCCACTGGTTGAGTGTATCCCTCTTGCACCTTTTCAGATCATTAAAGGGATGCCTACACTGTTCTCCAGTGCATGGAATGCCAGTTCCACTGGAGACCGCCTTGGTCTAACTATTCAATGCCTCAGACTTGAACTGGGAGCTGGCATAGTCCTCCTGCAAGAACCTTTGGCTGTGGCACTGTACAAGGAGTACAATGAAGATTTTGAACTCCTTAACACCCCACTTCTGTGTCCTAAACTGGGCACCTTCCCTTTTACCACCAGACATGTCCAACCAGGGAAAACAGCAATAGTTAAGAATGATTTCCCATGAGTACATGTTATCGCATTTACTGGTAGTGCATAAACTTGAAAAATAATGACAACCATGTTTGCCTAGTGTTAAGCAGAGAACAATAGTGCCAAACAGAGAGGAAAGCAGCTTTTGAAACTGGAATGTTAATCTGACACTGGACATTAGTTTGAGGGTTGCTTGCTGCTGTAACTGTTAGGTGATTTAACTTTGAAGACATATAAGAGGGACATAAATTTAATGAACTAACATACTTTTAGTGTGGGTTTACACACTCATAAAATTAATTTTTGCAATGTGAGATTCAAACCTGTGCATAAGAGACAAAACATTTTCTTCCACATCAGTGATTTTTCATCCTTGCCACAGAAGAAGTGCTTCTCAGACATAACCATGCATTATATATAAATACACAACAAACTGAGGGGTTAACCATGTATGTGTGTGACCTGACAAGGTCCTGGTTTATACATTCATATGTGCATTAGTATTATTGAAGTCTGAAGGCCCTCCAAGGCCAAAAAAACAATTGTAATTTTAGAAACATAATAGTCAGTATACCCTTAGTCACACATATAATTCATATGAGCTCCACTGTTATACATACTTATTATTTGTAATTATGTTTACATTTTTATGTGTTTATTAAAACTGAGTGCACAACCCTTAATACAACTGGGAGTGTGCAATATTTTTTAATGTGAATTTTAATATAAAGTATAATGGAACAACACTAAATATATTTGGAATTTGCTGTATCACAGCTCAGGGTCATCTGTATTTCAGCCCTACACTTACACCTACTGCCACAGGAATTGTTTAAAAATAGTTGGATTGTTTCATATTCATTATTAACTTCTGTGTGTTAATTGCCGCTCAATGCCACTTAGTGTGCTTGTGCAGCAGCAAAACACAGAGGAAACAATTTATCCATTTTGAAATTGTCTACTGCCTGCTTCCTGTCTGCAGATGTAATAGATCTGCAGGTGTTAGAGAAATTTGCTAACTGCTGTGTAATGACAGAGGGTTTGCGAGATGGAAAGCAAAATATGCAATGTTGTAACCTTTTTGAAATCAAGAATGTCTGCATCCTCTCTGCTTTGTGTGTGGGCTATTTATCCAGGTTTGTGTGGCAGTAAGTGACATGCAAATGTATCAGACAAAGCTAAACTTGTTTTATTCTTGTAAGCAGTGTTTCTTAGGTTTCATCCTTAAAACGCAAAGGTGGGACTTGAACCCTGATCTACAGATAGTTTATACTGTGTGGATCAATGTGTTTAGCAGATGTCATACACTCACACAGGTGAGGTTTATGTATTGGTTATCATACAAGTATATTACATGACATTTATTGTATTTATCTGTTTTCTGTGTTTGCACTAAACCACACACTGTTCAAACACTGGTGTTAAAAAACAACAAAATATGAAATAAACAACTTTACAAAAAAATGTTAGTACCCATGAAAGATTTTTACGCAAGTCTGGATCTGAGCTCTCACACCAGTGAACCTACAAAACACAGCAAGGGTGTCTTATTCCTCTTTGCCACAGAAACAGCATTGCAGCAGGAATGAAAATCATTGTGCATACAAGCAAGTTGAAAATCACCCTTATTATTAATAAGACATATGTCACTTGTACACTTCTGAGTTGTTTGTGCATGTGTTAATTTCAGATGTAGTGCAATAAGTGATCACACAACCATTTATGACTATTGTTTGCAGAAACACAGCTCTGCCTTATCTTTGTATGGTGTTCATTCTTCTCTTCTCTAAGCAGTAATCTAAGAAATGCAGTCTGTAAGGCATTTTGCATCATTGTCCTTAAAATATGTAAGAATATTAAATGGCAATAATATACAGTTTTCAAGAAATGCAGGGGAGTTTGGATATTACTGAACAGAAACTGAGAATTGTGTGCTGCTTACTTACATTTAAAACCTTCATACAATTACTATTACACTTTGCAGTGTAATCTGGATGACACACCTACTGGAGGTAAGGACGTCTGAGTTGGTGTTGTGTTTCCTTCTCCCTACCAGTAATCATTCACAACTGCAATCCATTAGCAAAATACACTGAGGGAGTGCCTGTACCATGTTTACATCTGCTACACTGAGCCAAGAATTTGAGGTTCAGCATTTCTAATAAGTTCACACCTTAATATGCATCTTCACTGTGCTCACAGGCCTGAATCTACACTACTAAAAGGGAACTGTATAGCTAGGGAACTTGAAGGTGAGGAGAGTTGTGTATGTGGATAATGCAGAAGAAGACCACTATTACTTTGGATTTATCTACACAGAGGTCTACTGATCTTGATAAGGTATGATTGCATTTTTCATTTATATACTGGATTTGCTCACATGTATACACACACACACACACACACACACACACACACACACACACACACACACACATATATATATATATATATATATATATATATATATATATATGTTAGCAAGTGCAACTTTTATCCATGTGCACTTCTTAGAGGTTTAGAAGTTTACTGATGGCACAGGCACTTTTGTCAGGGCATTTTACTTTCTCAGATATACAGCCTTATTAATTTTCTTCTCAAGTGTTACTGTTACAACTGTTTATCTTCACACTCTTCTATGTTATTTCAGTGAAATGAAATGTCCTATATTCTCAATAACACAGGGGTGTTAGCCTTATATGATGGCCCATAGACACTTCTAGTGGAGTACTAGGTACAGGTAGAGGTGACTGGCAATTGCATAAAAATGACTGTTCTGTGGTAATAGTTTTTGTGACAGTTTGAAAGCACTAAATATATATAAAATTGACTGATGCGTTATTCCTTGTTTGGTACAAAATGCCATTTGCCTGTGGTTTGGAGAGGTGGGGAGCCAAGTTGCATGTCTGTGTTGACATGACCAAAACAATTTTACAGAGGTTTGCTTTGCTATTGTTAGTACTTGTTTTGGATCATACCTTGGTTTGCATGTGACTATGATATGTTAGAACCACATAACCCTATTTTCTGTTTGAATAACTGTAGAATCTTTTTTTTTCTCCTTTGGGTAATATTGAAATAACTAATATGTTATATCTAAGCAGGGCTTTTATTTATGTGATATTTATGTATAGTATCCTTTTCTGTTTATGTTACCTAAGACTATGGCACTCAAAAATCCCAAGCCCCACAATTCCCTTTTCAGTGACTCAGAGAACAAATATTTATTGTATAGTAAAATATTGAAAAAATAGTTAAGTTGATTTAATATTTTTTGGGGGGGTAACTATTTATAGACTGGTACAGTTAACACATTCTGGATCACTACTCATGGGCTTGGGTGAATGTGTCATCCAAGTTAAGTTAAATGTGTTGTTAATGGACATATAAAGGCCACAGATGTTCCCAATGTTTTTATTGTTATTGTGATGATGGTGTCCTTATATTTTGCTTAACTTCTTCCAGGACCATCCTCCCTAAGACAAAAAATTGTATTTGAGTACTTATTAGCATTTGACAGAAATATGCATTTATCCATATGTGTGAGGTGGGTGCCAGGACTGTGTGTGTATTGTTGTACCGTCTGTGATAGTGGCACCAGTGTTAGTTTGCTAGCATATAGTGAACTGCAGTACTGTAGCTATTAATTTCTTTTCTGTGTTTGTTGTTTATTATCACAGGTGATCCTGACAGTGGAAGTATAGGACTCTTACCACCTGATGTCAGAGTATCAGCAGACTCTGATGATGATAGTAGAGAAACAGAGGCACAGCCAAGGGATGCAGATGATAAATCTGACACTGAGGTTGACATTCAGACATCCCCCGTAATTCTATTGGACACAGCCAGAAGGCCTACACAAACCCATTCCAGTGAGCCCTCCTATACTGGACAGGTGGAGGATGAGACACTTGATCAGGGTAGTGTGGTTACTATGGTTTCAGTGCCTGTTGACTCTGTTTGTAACCAAAGTCTGGGTGAGGTGCCATGCTGGAGGGTTGTTAGACGGGCTCAGAGGAAGCCTGCTGTCCATCCTCCACCTGATCCTGGTTTGTCTTTCAGTGCCACTTGACATATGTTTAGGGCCATCATGAAGGTGCAGGCATGTTCCAATAGGGTCTCCAAGCAAATGCTTAGGGTTGTAGATGTGGCATAGGCTGATATGCATGACTGCCTCCACTGTGTTGCTGACTCAATGGATCAAATGATTGACACATGAAAGCAGGTGGTATCTGTGATGTAACATCTGCTGAGAGGGGGACGTCATCTACTTGGACATAGGTCAGCCACATCATCTGATGTTAGCTGATGTGGCCATGCCCAATCACACTCCCTTAGTGGCACTACTTCCACCACTCCATCAATGGTTGAGCTGTCCACACCAAGACATGGCAGACCATGGGGTCATGGTCCTGGATGTACTCATGAAGGCAGCTCATCTAGCAGACATCAGTCACATTCAGGTAGCAGCACTGCATCTGACCATGGGCATGGATATACCAGAGTGATTCCTGGCAGAGCCAGTTCTCAGGGTTGGGGATGAAGACGATGAGCTGCCACCTCTATCATGTACAGCTCACACCTGTCCAACATACCAGGACACAGAGCTAGCACAGAGCTTGGCTGTGCTCTTGAAGACACTTATACACCAGTTTCACCTGAAGTGCCTATACACACACACACACACACACACACACACACACACACACACACACACACACACACACACACACACACACACACACACACACACACACACACACACATAACAGTTACATGGGACATTCATAAGGCTTAAAGCTCATTCAGTCTCAGTGGCCATTTCATACTTCCAAATGTCTGCCTGTTTCTCTTTCTACTCACACACACTCACTACCTTTTGTGTCAGCCTAGGCCTCCTGCCCCCCCTCCCCCATAACACCCTGTACAAATGGTGATAATTGTGCCATATCCTTGTTTTATATCTTTTGCATTCAGGGATACATAAGTCCTTTGTCTGATGTTCTGTGTGTACAGCTAACTTAGTGCTTAGTATATCTGTTTTGGTGATGCCATTTTGCAAATTATAGTGCTTTCTTACAATTTTTGTAATGTGTACATCCCTCCCAAACTCGTACACCAACAAAGCTGGACCAAGATATAAATAAAAGTGTGACAAAGGCCCAACAATGGGGAGAGTTTTTAAACATTGTGGTCTTACTAACTTGGAGAGTTGATGGAATAACAGGTTTTGCATTACTACTTTTATGTTTGTTCTGAGAGATATGATGTCTGAAATTGAAAGGGGTGTCGTTATTTTCTAACATCACTCTTTAATGATTTGCCATTGTGAACATATGAGACCAAACTGTGGACATTCTGTGAAAATTTGTACATTTTAGATGCAAGGCTTATTAGTTGATAGGGGACACATCTATTCAAATAAGCCAGTGTTGTCACATCTTAATGTAATTGCTGTGAAAATTTCCCACGTCGTACTTACTTAAGTAACAGTATGCAAGGATATGCCATCCATTTGTATTCTTAGACATTTATTTTTCTATTCCAGGTTCAACACTTAACTTGGAAATCCAGCAGTTGCAAGAGTTTTAGTTCAGGTCTGACTCTGTCTGATGCTAGCAGAACACAGCCATTTCATGGTAAGTAAATAGTGAGAGCATTACCGGGCATCAATGTTGCTGTATGTATGTGCATAGGATGAAGGTTTTAGCCCCTTAGGTGGTGAGCGTGTGTGCTATCCATTGTCTTTTGGCCAGTGTGAGGCCATATTGTGCACGTCTACATTTGTCTACATCCACAGCAGCTGCTGGTTAACCCTCTGACTCCTCAACTGCATGTGGGTGTGGTGACCTTGCCAGTGGTGGTGGGATATGTTGCCCTTCCCCCTTGCTTTTCCTGCTGATGCTGTTTTCTCAGGATAATGTTGTAAAGCATGACACAGATGGTGAATATTTCAGCAGATGTACAGGGATTGTACTGTAGGGCTCCCCTATATATATATATATATATATATATATATATATATATATATATATATATATATAGACACTAGAATTGTGACTTCAGCAGCTCAAACACAGGCTCTGTGTTATTTCTCATTTGAGCATGTGCCTGATTATAGCATTCTTCAGTTGATGTGTGCGCATTTCTGATAGGTGTCTTCAGCCACAGTTCCAGTGCTTAACCTGCATCCCTTAGTAAATGACCCTATGGGATATTGCCCCTAGTAAACACCTCATATAGTTGACAGATGTACCAGATATGTGAGTTGTGGTAACTGCTTGGGTTGCCAGAACAGACACCCAGGATGATTCCCTTATCATTACACATGACTTGGCAGTTAATGGAGTGGTTGCCCTTTCTGTTTATGTATACCCTTCCCTGTTCCCTGGGTGGTGCTTTGATTTCTACATGTGTACAGTCTATGGCTCTCAGGACTTCAGGGTAGTGTGCTATAGAGTAGAACTCCTGCATAGTTCTGGCTGTCTCCTCAGGTGTTTGGGTAAAATATATGCACTCACTGGCAGGGCTTGATGGATAATCCCTGATGTTGATGCCCGTGACACCCCCAGCATGTCCACTGTTCATCTCTGGATGGTTCCTATAGCTAAAATTCTAAGTGCTACACATACCTTAGTCTATACTGGGATTGGTTCCAATTGGTTTGCCCTTGCTGTCAATTATTGATGACAGAGGCTGCAGAGTTCCTGTAGTGTGTCACTATCCACCCTGCAGCACTCTATAATTTCCACCTCATGCAGATTGTGAAAAGTTAAACAGGGTCTAGAATCTGTTCTCCTTCTTGGCTGTGGTCTATTAGTAGCAGCAGCAGCAGCATAGTCATGGGCCTGCTGCACGTACACATGAATAAAAAACAACAGCAGTCCCTAACATTCTTTCTGTATAGCCTTGTTTCCATGGCTGTATTCCAATAGGTTTTGGAATTTGCAGGGAAAACCAGCACTGAGTCTACACAAATGTTTTATAGCTTGTTGAATAGCTCCTCCATCTTGAATTGATTGATAAGCATACAATTCAGCTGCTTATGCTATAATTAGCACAGAACAATGTTTACCATGTTTGTGCATCCCTACACAATGTGTAGAGCTACGTACTGAATAAAAACAGTGCACTATTGTGTGTGCATAGCACCACAATGCACGCACAGTTTTAGTGGATGCATAAGCCTTATTGAATCTGCAGCTATATGTATTAAATTTACATGTTTGCACATACATAAAATGAAAAAAAATGTAGAGGTATTTTGAACTAAGGTTATGGTGTTTATTATTAAATGCCACAAGCCAATCTTTCAAGGTTTCCTAGATTCTTCGATTTTTTTTTAACAAGAAACATCTTTATTAAATTAACATGTATGACATAGGCAATCATAAATTTATATAAATGAAAATAAACCATATTGACATAATTTTAGTTGTAGATATTATACATTACAAATCAGATTGGCATAATTTTATTTGCAAACATTATACATCACTTATAATCTAGCCAATCATTGTTAGTCAAACATTACATAGCTCATTCAAATCCTGCTTTGTTTTAAACCTCATTCCTCAAGGTTTTCTACATTATTCTTAGACTAAAGTTAAAACTTTACAGGCAAAAATAAAATATCTCCAGACATGAAGGAAGAAACAGTATTCAGACACTACACTGAATATACTGTACAAGGCAGCAACAATATTAAAATATTACATTTATTGCATAAAGGGCTAGCCATGTGGCAAAAACAATATTAAGACATTACAGAAAATAGTCACATTGCACTGGGCAAGGGTCTGATCAGAAGGCTACAGTAATGAAAAGACATCATACTAACTCCATAAGTACAAAGGCTAGCCAAAAGGCAATGATTATACAACAACTTTACACTGCTGAGAAAGTGCAGAGATAATCTATGAAATGATTGGATTTGATTATGGTAGAGAGGAATGCTTGGAGGAAGAAATTAGACAATTATATGTCCCAATGTTATTAATCTGTTGACAATGTACTGATGTGCAGGAAGTACAGGTTTATATTTCTTTATATGGACTGTTTTGTAATGGTGTGGGTGGATAGGGCAATAAGGGAAGATCCCTTCCCCACTGTTCACACATATTATTTACTTTGTAAGGTGCTTATTTGTTTCATTTGGCTATCAAATGTATGCTTCTCCATTTCTTTGTGTTTATTGTCTGATACGCTGTGCTGCTTAATGATTTTTTATGCTAATGTAAAATATCAACATGAAATTGCATCACAGTCTTATACATAAATGCAAGAACTACAGTCATTTAATTTAGTGTAATTTATAACTGATAATTCCTCTTCCTTTATCAATTATTATCCTGCACTTAAAAGATTCAGAATAAGTACATATCGCTGGCTCCAGAGTATGTTTTTTGCAACCAGTGAAATAAATGAAAATCCCTATTTGTTGCCAAACATCACACTTGGACTCAAAATTTATGATTCCTGTGGAATGTTATCCAGAGCTCTACTAGGCATCATGTGGATGTTGACAGGCCAGGAGATTATAGTCCCAAATTATACCTGTCAAAAGCAGAGGCCACTGGCAGCTGTAGTTGGAGATTCACAGTCACAAATATCAATAGCCATGGCCAGGATTCTGGGACTATACAGATACACACAGGTAACATTTTAATATTTTTTTTATTTGATTGTCTCTTTTCAGTCACTGTGGTAATTATATTTTTTCATTGTGTATTTGTATATTCTGTATATGTGTGTATGTGTATCTTTCTACCTATCTATCTCTCTATCTATCTAACTATCTATCTATCTATCTATCTATCTATCTATCTATCTATCTATCTATCTATATGGGCCCCCTTCTAAATCTCGAAGCCCATAATATCGATATTCAATATGTTGAAACAATACTGACAACTCACAATCATGAACGGCTGAGGTTTCCCAGGAGCATGTAAAAATATACCCTTTTCCCCACTGTAGTGCATTCCTAGAGTTGGTATATATAGTTGGGTGGTTGTGGCAGGGGGTGCAGCTACACATCTAAGTTGTTTTTACATGAACCGTGTGTTTGCGTTTGGTGTTGGGCAAGTGTTTACCTGCCCTAGGTAACTTCAGCCGTTTTTGATTGTGAGATGCTGGTATTGTCGTCTAGACATTTTGAAGATCAGTATTATGGGCTTTAAGATTTGAAAAGTAATCCATATATATATATATATATATATATATATATATATATATATATATATATATATATATATATATATATATATATATATATATATATATATATATATATATATATATATATATATATATATATATATATATATATATATATATATATACATACACACACACACACACACATCTATATATAAATAAATAGAGGTAAATAGAGATGTATATATATATATATATATATATATATATATATATATATATATATATATATATATATATAGGGTTAGGGTTGGGATTAGGTAAGGAAATAGTTTTAGGGCTAAATTTGCAGGTCAGCTTGTGTGAGTGTATTTGTATACTTGAGAGAGACTGCTGTCTATTTATTGTTAGAGTTGGAGTTAGGTCAGGAGATAGTTTTACTGTAGTGTACACACAGGCGTGTGTGTGTGTGTGTGTGTGTGTGTGTGTGTGTGTGTGTGTGTGTGTGTGTGTGTGTGTGTGTGTGTGTGTGTGTATTCTGTATCCAAGTGTCTTGATTAGTGATAGTGTTAGAGTAAGGGTTTTTCTTAAGGTAATGTGAAGTAGTGGGGGCAGAGGCAAAGTTAGTCGTAGGATTAGCAGACATTAGTAAGGTGGTGCAGGGGCACCTAACCTGCACCTGTCACATCCACAACCCTGCCCATTACCTTAATAAGAACACTTTCCCTATCAGTATCTCTTTTCAGATGTACTGTTAGGGCTGTTTTTTTGTATGTGTGTATGTTACTTAAATGATGAGAAAAGGAGAGCTTTTTTTTACTACTTTTTCAATCAGTGGATTTTCAGCAGAGTGCGTTTTTGGTGTGGTAGAAGTTTATTATATTGAGTATTCAGTTTTTCACTTGTGGAGCTGTCACTGCTCATTGAAAGTTCACTATAGCAAACTGCTAGAGTCAATTATTGCCATTGATTTTCATTATGCCTGTGCACCAATAAGCAAGTATCTTGCCAAAGGTTCATAGGCATACCTTTTAAGTGTAGCTCATTATGAGGAGCATACCTCATTGGGGTCTTAAAAGCTTCATTTTCCTTGAAATTCCACATTGAAAGGGTCTGTCACACTTTCAGTGTTAGGAATTCTTAACTGATATCCATGGTAAATAGAAAAGAATCATATTAATTCATTAAAACATCTTTTTTATAAGCAAAACTAGCATATTTTTAACCATCATTTGACCTTCTTACCTGAAGTTGTTTGCAAGCTGTCACTATGTGTTCAACATTTTGCCCATTTGTTCCACATTTTGAGGGCTAGTGTTCCTCATTTTGGAGATGGAAGGTTGAGACCTATGATAGTAAGACTAGCCTAAATTCCCAATTGTCACAAATCACTCTCTGATCAAGTTGACAACATGACTGGCTCAAGGTCACACTGACAGCTTTGCTCTTATGCACATGGTTCATTATGATCAGCACATCATCATGGTAATTTAGTGCCATCATCTTGGAAACAGAAATTGTTCCTGAAGGTTCTCATAGCAGTATAGATAAAGGAGAATCTTAGAATAAGCATGCTAGTACCAGAGTGCAACAACAAAGGGGACATTCACAACTCTGGTTAGTACAGCGGTATCAAACTATTGTCACACTGCATGATAGTGCCAGAGAGGGTGATTGATAAAGAACTGTACGGAATAGTAGGAAGTAGGATAGGAGATGAGTAGCTCAGATTCAGATCAGTATGCAGCACAACAATTCTGACATTTGTAGTGAAAAAGTAGAAAAGGAGCTAGAAAGGGGGAAAAAAAAAGGCTAACTGGATATTCCTAGATTTGGCAAAAGCATTTGACAAGGTTCCAAAAAAGCTGATTTGAGCAGTCCTGCAATAGATGAAAGTCCAGAAAAATTTGACAGTGGCGGCTGGTGTCTTCAAATCAAAGGGGGACTGCAGGAGACAGCTGAATGGGTGGGGCCAACAGGAAGGGGTGTGGTGAACTAGAAAGGGGCAGAGTTATGGTACAGTGGAATCAATGCTGGCCATGCTTACCAATTTACATGAAATAAATGCTCAGTTACTAACTATGGCGCATGCCGAATACTCTACACAGCACATTGTTACATGTATATACAGGTAGTCCAGTCAAGACAAAATGAAGTGGAGAAGAAAAAAATATTTCAATGCATTGGCTACATGACAGCTTACTTAATATCTAGATGGAAACAAAAAGGTTGTGAGGCATGAAAAAATAAATTACTTTTAAAAACATTACTGGAATGCCAGTCAAAATCAAGTATAAAAAAACAAGCAGCACTCAACTCAAGCCACTTCTCCTTGCACTGCAGTTCTAGTTATAATTTATATTCAGCTTTATAAAAGTAACATGCAGCCAACAACATGCATTTTCTGAATAATAAAAAGCATGAATCAACAGTATAAAAATATGACAGAAAACCAGAACATTCTGCAAAATCA
The DNA here is from genome assembly GCF_019279795.1 of Protopterus annectens. Classification (NCBI taxonomy): domain Eukaryota; kingdom Metazoa; phylum Chordata; order Ceratodontiformes; family Protopteridae; genus Protopterus; species Protopterus annectens. The sequence goes on from NC_056751.1 coordinate 637,732,171, forward strand.
AGGACAGATGAAAAGCCACTGTACTTGTGTCTACCTTGGATGGGGGGGGGGGGGGGCGCACTTACACTGCATAACTGCTCCTTGCCTTGCTTGAACACATCCAAAGTCACTACATGGGGGAGTGGGGTACAACAAGGATGTCACAAATTGAAATGTCTCTGGCTGACGATGATGGCCCTGACACATTTGTCATACTGTCTCAGGGCAAGAAATCTGGACAAAGCCATAAATAAAAGTGGGACAAAGGCCCAAAAATAAGGACAATTTTTAAATATTGCTCTTACAAACTTAGAAAGTTAATAAAATAGTAGGTCTTGCATTAGTATGAATTTTCTGAAGAGTATGAAAACTGAACCTCAGATGTCTGTCATTATTTTCTAACTTCAATCTTTAATGATTTGACATCAATTTGCCAGAAAAAACACAATTTTATGAAAAATGGACCAAAAATGTGATGCAAAAATCTGTACACACAGACACACACAAACAAAAAATAGACGTAGATAAAGAAATATATGCCTTTCTAAAAGGCAACACATCCTGCATCCTGCTGTGGTGCCAGAAGAGATACCTATGTTAATCATGGTTCACTAAATAACAAATATTAATCAACGTCTCATTAATATAAGCAGTTCCCTCTAAACAAATATGCAGAAACTGAACCAAGGGCACTACCTAAGCATGTACAAAGTAATCAATTTCTCATAAAGTCAGGCTACATTAAGATAGTACATAATGTCACTCAACTTTTCAAAAAGATAAATAACGGGCCGTAGAGCAGCTTCCATTCTTTAAGTCACTCTGTAATAAAATCTCTTTCTAATGCAAAAAAAAAGCATGTAACTGGGCAAACAGTGCAAGATTATGATGAACTTTCAGTTCTAAACAATAGTGGTTTGCCCTGCATAGCACTCCAGACTCTCCTCTAATAAAGAAAATATCTGTTTTGGAGCGTAAACTGAATTATTAACAGTTAAGCTTTCTTATAAACTTTGGGATCAAAATGGGTATCCTATTTCATACAACCACTTTCAACATACAGTGCAAGACTAAAACAAACTGAATGTACCCCTGCTGGAATTACAGAAAACAGTGTCAACAGGAACATGCCAGCTATGAATTTATTTTGCAAAATGTTCATAGCTGTTCAGGTACAAGCTATATGTAAAACAAAGCTACATCTTTTAATTTTAGAAAACACTTACTTCATTTCAAAAACAGTTTAGGACAAAGTCTGAATGCATGAAAATTAGTGAGGTTTGAAATTTCTGGAAGACATTAGCAGTGGAAGCTTTTAAAACCATGACTAAGAAACAGCTGGAAAATAACCTAAATAAATTAAAAGTCTGATTTGAGTATAGTTGTGCAAGTCCAAGAAATGAAGGCAGTAACCTCTACAGCCTGCTAGAGAATTCTGTATTAAGACAGTATGCATACTGGGAGTTAATTCAGAGCATTTGTACAATACTAAGAAATAGAAGCAGTAAAAAAGCAACCAACAGCATGGCGGCAGATAAAGGTATAGGAAAAAAGGATCCTGCACTCTTAGATAAAGCTATACCTCTTCCAGGAACTGAAAGGACATTTAAAAACAGCATTTTTTCTCATGAAATAAAGAAAAATCCAAAGTGAGAAATATAACATATGTTCCATTTGAAAATGCATGAAATGTGACCCAGGAAAATATTTATATAATGCTGCTGGATGTTGCACTTACCCTCAACTAAAGCAAACGAATACATTGATAAAGTGAAGCAAGACCAGAAAACATCCTGATCTTTTAAAATCTAAAATTATGTGAACACGTGATAGAGTCTGATTATCAAAATGCAGTCCGTTACACTTTTTCAAGCCATGCTATTCTACTTTTTTCCTTTTACAAGCATTCTTATCATCATATGCATTTTTAGACTGTTACAACAAATTATATATATTTCTATATTTATGTCTTTTGCTAGCATTAATTCTTTTTATTGTCATATGTATTTTAGTCTGTTTATATATATATATATATATATATATATATATATATATATATATATATATATATATATATATATATCATGCTATTTTTATGTCAGTCATAACAGACCAATTTATGATCTGATCTTGCCAATAAGGACATTATGCTGGGGGGGTGCAGTACTCCCCCATGTTTGTGAATACTATGTCAAGGATATTTGAGCCCCTAGTGGGAGTGCAGACCACCTGTTCCAGGGCATTCGCATTGACAAAGTCCAGGAATCTCTGAGCCTACATGTTAGTGGTCATATATCGCTCCCAGTTTATGAAGGGATAGTTAAAATCGCCCATGAGTAGTGTGTTGAGTGGAATGGTTATCGATTCTAGTAACTTTAGGTATGCAGAGAAGTTTTCATGCTTCATGGATGGGGACCTATAGCTAGAGATGATATGTTAGGAATATTGTACGGGATTTTGCCTAAGGTCAGCTGGACATGGACCAGCTCAAGATAATCATCCTGCCTGACCAATCTAGAGTTTGAGTGTTTTTTATGTAAACAGAGACACCTCCTCCTTTCATTTTTTCTTTTCAAACGGTGGTCTGAATGTGTGATAGACATTACAACCTTGAACTGCTAGGATGCTTTCTACAGCCTTGAACCATGTCTTGGAAGCTGCATAGACATCATCATTCTCCAGGGCAAGGAGAGCTTCCATGGAGTGAAGTTTCTTATTAAGACTCCTAGCATTGAGCAGTAGTACATTCAACTTGGCCTTAGAAGAATTTGTTACTTTGGTTGGTTTGTTGGTTTCGCACTGCCTAAAAGAGGCACTATGGGGGCGGCTAATGCCTTGGCCAGTATTCAAAAGCCTAGTAATGACAGGTGCAGGCCATCTCTGGCAAAGCAACGTGGCCTGTCAATCATGTCATCCAAGGCTGACAAATACCAGGTCCCCTTAAAAAGACACCAGTAGCTATACCAATTATTGAAGTCAATCATTTTCCATTTATATTGTGGTATAATTCTTGGTGAGGGTAGAATGCTGCTTAATGCAAGGATTATACAAGGCTGCAACACATATTCAGACAGGTCCACCATATCTCTCTTCATATAGTCCAGGGAAGTATGTCTCAGGCCATTCACACCCACATGGACTACAACGGACTCATACTGGTACTTGTGGTTGAGTGACCTGAGTGCTTGCATGATCTTGGTAAATCGTGGCCCCTGACAGGCAACTGACTGTTACCCTCTCTTTATCCATACTGATGAAGTGGGCATCTGTGTGTTTCATGATGGAGTCTCCTGTGACCACGAAGTTTGAATGAGTGATGTTTCTCCTTATGGGATTTCTTGTGGAGAACCGTGATGTGCATTTTTATGTGCGGTGGTTGGTGCTGACTTGGTTTCACAACATAACAACAAGGTATACAACTTGCTGTTAGATATTAAACACATTTTTCCTGGGGCTCCCCCTATGTATCCCTGTAGTAAAAGTCTATACCCCCTCACCCCTGCTTCTTATATGTACTGTCTCCATGAATGCTATCCTTCAAAGAAGGGAAAATTCTTTAAGATACAGCAAGTTATTGGGATTCACACTCTCTGGTCTTGAACATAGAAGAGTAACACCACTGTAAACTGGGCTACTAAGGAAGTGGTATCAGTAATAATGAAGTAATACTAAGTGGTATCAGTAATAATGAAGTAATACTAAGTGGTATCAGTAATAATGAAGTAATACTAAGTGGTATCAGTAATAATGAAGTAATACTAAGTGGTATCAGTAAGAATCAGCTCATTATCTGAGTTATCAAACAGATAAAAATCAGATACAATAAATCCAATTAGCAAAGTATTTATAAATGTTATTGAAACAAAAGTAGAGAAGCAGGTCATTGCAGAGTCAGATGGTAGATGGTAACTGCTAGTCTGTTTGTGTCCATCTGTTCCTATAAATATCTAAGAGATGATAATCGTGTATTATCTGAGTTTTCAGATTAGTAAAACAGTGATCAGCAAAATAATAAATCCCTCTGTAACCATTTAAAGATACTAAAAACAAAGAAATGAAAAGTACCTCTGTTAGTTTACTACCCTTTAGAAGTCTGTGGTATTACTTTCAGCTTAGTCTAAAAGCTAAGTTGCCCCTGAAGGATTGCTGCATTGAACATTTGCAGACACAGTCACACAAAGCTTGAATGCAGACAATTAAGAGGCTGTATTTTCATTCCTGAGATACCAGAAATGTAGACCAAATTGCCTTTCTCCTACAAATGTACAAGTTGGTCTCCATCCCATGTGTACAGCTGTGAATGTACTGAGCAAACCTTATTAATCTGTTAAAGCATCCCTACTAAAAAAATAAAGAACAGTACTACAAATAAACATAAAAATAATGTGAGGTCAGTCAGGAAAAAAAACAAATAAATAAAAACAGAAGCTGCTGCATGAAGGAGGAGAAGAATTAACATATTTTAGTGTTCTCCATCTGCGACTGTCATCTATGATTGTGAAACACAAGCAGGTTACCTATTTCATCTCATTAAGAAATATAAAATTCATTGTTTTCAGGAAAGACATATGAGGCTTTCCTCACATAAGAAGACATGCCTTCATGATATGATTTATGAAAACCTAAGCAGTCCCTAAACATTTTTCCTGACATCCTTCACTATAATGCACTGCTAAGAATACCTTAGGCAATCTAAAATTCTAGATGCGACTTTCATCACTATGGCTTTTACTATCTTGCCCATCTTTCACACGATTTTCCACATTTTATAAAGCAGTATGTTGCCAGAAATGGGTAGAGAGAGACTAGCGAGGGATCTCTATTTAATTTGTTTCAAACCTTTATGGTTCAATGTATATTCATAAGACACTGACAGTTGAAGCAAAACTTTCAAGGTGAAGGAAAAACATCTTCAACAATGAAGCTGATGCCAGATTATTGAACGCAGGTTACCTTAACCAGGACCACTCACTGTCTGATCCGATCGAAGTTACAAACTCCATCTAAGTCTTGCTAGTGCTGCTGGCTGTTTCTCATTCTCTTTTTGCCCAGCATGCAAAGCATGGGAAGAGAGCGAGAACCAATCAGTATCCATCCAGCCATCCACATCACATACATGACTGCAGATGTGGCAGTCCAATTCCCTTCCAATTTACTGTGCGGTTAAACCACATAGACTTCTGGGCATCACACGGATGCCTTTTCTCCTTAATCTAGACTGCTTTTACAGCAGTCCAGATTTACAGAAACTGATTTTTTTTAAAACCCGGAACTTGACGAGCATGCACAGTTCGAGTTCCGGGACTTTGCTAGTCAGTTGGACTCACAGTTAAGCAAAGCAGCTAGCAAGTAACTTGAAATAATATATACATATTTTATTTTTTAAAATGCTCTTCTCTTTCTTTTCTTCACAGCTGGGGGGGGGCTGCAGTCCTGCAGTCCTACAACATGAGCCGCCACTGAGAATTAGTGCAGGCTATGCAGTAGGTCTCACTGACATAAATAAAACAGTGTTTGGACACACACAGGGATACTCATTGGGACTGGGTATGCATCAATATTCAAGTATGAGCTCACTGGTGTTCATACTATGATGGTGCAAACAGGTCAGGAAGGGACAGATCAAGAAACATGATGTATCCCATTGTTCAAGTTATACCTGAAAGACGGAAAAAAATATCAGAGCAAAATAAATAAATAACTAAATAAATAAATAAACAAATAAACAAATAAATAAATAAACAAACAAACAGTTTCAGGACTCTCTCTTCTTTTTCCAAACAATCAATGAATAAATAAATACATACATATCGGTCACAACAAGATGCCCTATGACTTTTACCAAATGGATTTGCAAAAACTACGACTAAGGTATTGACTTTTCTAACACCAAAATGGAATCATCAAGTGAGAGATCTAGAACAACAAACAGAAAATAAGAAAACCACTTTGATTAAAATAAAGCTTGATCAGTCTTTTGTACCTCATGACCTAAAGGTGTCTTTGCAACCTATCCAACAAGCCATCCATCATATATCTGAATAATTAACAAATGTGAATGCAACCCTTCTTGATATTTCTAAAAGAATGGATACATCAGAAAATCATAACGCCACCTGTGAAGTTAAATTGCATCAATAGATAAAGTATCTGAAATGCACATGAGGGAGAGTGCAGACATAAGTAAAAAATCACTGGACCTACAGGCTCGTAGTAGTCATAACGATATCTTAGTCAGAGGTCTGTCAGATTGAAAGGAGCATATATTACTAATACAAGCATTACAGTCCATATTCTATGCTTTAGTTGACAATAACAAAGCAGTAGTGTACATGCCAGTAGAAAATGCACATTGTGCTCTAACAGCCTCTTAAATAAACGATCAATCCAGACAAATCTACATAAAATTTTTTAAACTACCAAGATGTAGCCAAAATATTGTCAGTGGCAAAAGTCAAAAAGGTCAAGGTGACAGATTGAAATTTACTCAAGATCTCCCCATGTAGATCAAAGAAATGTACCAAAAAGTATTGCTTGTTCTTAATAGAGAAAAAAATTAAATTCTTAGCAAAGTATCCTGCCTCACTAATATTTACTCACAACAATGGCAAATACATGGTAACATCACGAACAGAGCTAAGAATAAATACATGGATCTCTTTGACTTCAAATCAGATTGACTTTTACTGAAGGAACTTGGAAATAATAATTGCATGATCAGACAATGGCTACGACTGGACTGTCAGATATGACTTATATGAGACAAATTTTGTATTTGGAGTTAAATCTTCATTTAACTAGGGGTGATGGTAAGTTCTCTTTGTGTCCACAGAAATGAAAATTATCTCAGGTGATGGAAGGTTATGTTGCTACATTGTATCATATTAGCCATGCACTACTTTTGGAGTGTTACATAAAAGTGTATGGACATAATGTGATGCAATATTATCTATAAATCTGGAAAAACAAAATCAGCATTCTTTGTTTGTTTTTCTTTTTTTCTTTTATTCGTGTACTATTATATTTATTATTTTATTTATTTATTTATTTTATATTTGTTGACCGGGCTGGTCCAGCTGGATATATATCCATTTTCAGCAGAGGCCCGGGGAGAAAAGCTCCACAGATAAACAAACAAAGACGTTATACAATGTACAAGAAAAAGTATTACAACTTGAATATTGGGTAAAAGTATGAAACAAATTACATTAAAATATAATACTCCTATAAATCATTTTTCAGTAGGAACATCTAAGGTAGTTACCAATACATTGTTAAGATACATTCATATCATTGGTCATTCTAGTTTACTCGAGTCAATTACTACTTCCAAGGGGGTAAGTGGTAGTAGTAGAAAAAGAAGGAAGTATAAAGATAGACAAGAAAACTACTTTCAAGAATACATACAAAATTTACGTAGTTCAGAGTGCATATAGGTGCTACAACTTCAGAGGGGAAGGCAACAAAGAGTGGAAGAAAGTAGGAAGTGTAGAGATAGCAGCAGAAAAATCAAGAGGATTAGTCTGGGTAACAGCAAGGACATAGCCAGTGAGTTTTACTGTGTTTCTTAAGACTTTGTTTAAAGAGTGGCAGGGAGGGTAGTGAGGTTAGGTCAGATGGCAAGAGGTTCCATTGTTTTCCAGCGGTATTGGAGAACAAGGAGTCCCCAGCCAAGTTATTAGACTTGGTGGTGGTAGCTAGAAGTTTATTGTAAGAGCGTAAGGAATTAAAATTTCTATAGAGTGCTATAAGGTTGTTCAGTATTGGTGTGTTATTGGGTTGGCAGAAAATCTTATGAACAGCAGTAAGTTGGGAAAGTATCAGAATATTTTTTAGTTTGAGCCAGTCTAGCTGTTGAAGGTTAAGACAGTGGTGAGTTCTATATGAGTTTCCAGTGGCAAAGCTAGCAATACTATTGTAGGAGTTAGTTAGTTTAGTAAGATTATTTTTTTTAGATTTGTATAAATGCATAAAGCATAAAGAAGAGTTGAAATTAGATGGGAGTGGGCAATAGTAGTTCTGGCTGTTGGAGTTAAGAAGGGTTTTATCCTATATGGGGAGCCCATTTTTTTTTATTTTCAGATTTAATGGTGTTATTAATGTGATTATCAAAGGTGAGGTTATTATCAATTGTGATTCCTAATAGTTTGGTGGTAGAGTCGGGGGATATAAGGGTGCCATTATTGGATTGGATGGAGAAATCTATGGAGGAGGACTTACTGTTTGGTGTAACAGTAGTAGCTTGGTCTTTTTGGTGTTCAAAAGAAGGCACTGTTTTAAAAACCATGACTCTACTGTGTTGAAAGCTGTCTGGGTTAAAGATTGAAGTTTGGATGTAGAGTTGGCAGATCATGTGATCGTAGAATCGTCAGCATATTGTATACAGGTGGCTTGCGGGATAACTACATAAAGGTCATTGATGAATAAAGAGAAAAGAAGGGGACCCAGAATGGAGCCCTGAGGGACTCCAAGGGAGACTGGCAGGAGGGATGATAGTTGATTCTCCCAAATAACTGCCTATTGTCTGTTACTAAGGTAAGACTTGAACCAGAGAATTGCTTTGGTATCTAGAGAGAGGGATGACAGAATATTTATGAGAAGGGGGTGGTTAACCATGTCGAAGGCTTTTGACAGGTCAATAAAGAGTGCTGATGAGAGGGTGTTGTTATTACGGTTGTTGTTAATGGAGTTGGTGAAGGAAAGGAGAGCTGAGGTGGTACTATGAAAAGGCCTGAAACCATGCTGGCAGTTTGCTAGAATGTTATGTTGAGTTAAGTAGTCCATTAGCTGATGGTGGATGCATTTCTCCATAGTCTTTGCTAATCGTGAGAGGAGTGCTACAGGCCTGTAGTTAGAATAGTCATTAGAGTTACATCCTTTATGTAAGGGGATAATGTGGGAGATTTTCCAGAGATCTGGAATGATTCCTTCAGTTATGGTGCAATTTATCAGGATGGATATAGGATATGCAACTACTTTAGCTGCTTGTTGGAGGTATTCAGATGGTAACTTGTCGGCTGAGGGGGTACAAGGCTTAAGTTTGTGGATATGTTTTTGGATATAAGAGGTAGAGATGGGTTGTAGTTGGAAAGTTGGCTGAGGATCAGGTGGGGAGTTAGTTAGATCCGAGTTGTCTGAGGCTAGTTGACTGGCTAGAGATTGTATGGTGTCTGTGAAAAAGGTATTAAAGGCATTGGCAGTTTGATGAGAGGTATTGTTTTCTGACCCTAGAGGGGAAGGTGTGCTAGAGTGGCCAGGATGAAGGAGGTTATTTAAGCTTGACCAGAATTTTTGTGGATTATTGTGGTGAGTTTGCTGCAATTTACAATAGTAGATTTTTTTGTCAGAAAGTATTGCTTTTTTGTAGCATTTCTCAACTGTCTAAAGGTTTGTTGTTCAGAGGTATTTCTGGATGCTCTCCACTTAGCCCAGGATTTATTTCTAAGTGATATCATTTGTCTAGTATCTTTTGAGAGCTAGGGGGCAGGTTTGGACTTTATTCTAATAGATTGTTTGGGTGCATGCCTGTCGAGGATTGTTAAGAATTTGTTATTAAAATATATAGTGGCCTCTTCAAGAGGGAGAGTTTTTAGAGGGTTCCAGTCACAGGCACTAAATTCTGTCAGAAATAATATGGGGTTAAAGTGTTTTTTTGGTTCACAAAATCCTATAATTGGGGGGGGGGGTTGGTGATGTCATTCTTTTATTCTTTTGTCTTATGATGTAAGTAAGCATGTGATCACTTACATCATCAGGCAAGGTTGCTACTTTATAAGTATGTTCTTGTTTATTGATTAGAATCCAGTCTAGGATAGTTTCTTTTTTATTTGATTTGTTAATTCTAGTAGTGGTGGTGATTGTTTGGTTAAAGCCATGCAAATTAATATGAGAAGAAAGATTATATGTATTGATACTACTCCAGTCAGTATTGAAATCACCTAGAATAATAGTTTCTTGTGGGTAAGTAGTAGATATCCAGCATAGGATATCCTCTATTGTAGTAATGTTATTACCTGGGGGTAGGTATATACAGATTATGTATATTGCTTTGCTAGGGTTGAGTTGGAATCTAGAGATTAAGAGTTCAATTTTACTATCTTGAGGTGGGTTATAAGGTATAGAGGAGATGTGTTGTTCATTTCTATACAGTAGTGCTACTCCTCCCCACTTGCGTTTAACTCTGTCGTGTCTCAGTATATTGTAACCTGGGGGAATTATTTCATTATCCTTTGTTGTGGGTTTTAACCAGGTTTCTGTAAGACAGAGGATGTCAAAGGAATGAATATCAAGAAGGGCATGGAGATGGGCAACTTTGTTGTTAATACTGCGAATATTGAGATGACCTATTTGTAAGGAGTTAGAGAGACTGGTCTGGGTAGTAAGGGTGTTGGGAGAGGTACAGAGAATTGGTATAGTAGAGTGATTGGAAGGGCCTGGGTTAGGGTGGATGTCACCATCTTTTAAGGTGGGGGATTTTAGTGCACAAAGTCAGTTAGAATTAAGGCTAGGTAGATATTTCAATTTCTTTAAAGTGGGATGGTTTAATTTAATGGGTGTAAGTCAATGATATTTAACCAGCAAGTAGCAGGAAGTAGAAGTGATATTTATTTGGGAATGGGTAATGGTATTAATATGTATAGTTGTTTGTTTAGAAGAGTAGTTGAAATTATAGTAATTCACCATTTCAAAAGAGGGGAGGAGATAGGTAGTGGTGAAGAGAGGAATAAGGGTGGCTGAGAGTATTACCATGGTTAGGATAGCTTTAGTTGTTGTAGACATATTACTATGTATATGTGTACTATTACTGCCAGATAGGGCTAGGATAGAATAGTGAGATATAAAGTTAAGATAGTGTAGTAGAGAAGAAAGTGCAATAGGTAGAGAAGTTGTCTTTCGGTAGAATAAAGTTAGGTATGGTAGTCATGAATGAGAAAGGCAAAGGGTAGAGAAGTAGTTTAATGTTAAGGTCATTGTTATGGATAGAGTAGTTGTATAATATTAATGTAGGGTAGTAGAAATTAAGAACTTTTAAGGGTAGAGAAGTTGTCTAAAGTAGTACAAAGTTAAGTTAGGGTAGTAGAGAAGAAAAAATGCTAAGGGTAGCGAAGTAGTTGAAAGAAGTAGAGGTAGTGAAGGACAGAGAGTAGAGGAAAATATATGAAAGGATGGGTGTGGCTAAGGTTAATTGATTGATTTGAGCTAGGGATAGGTTGGATATGAGAGAGGGTGTGGTTTAGGAATTATAAGATTTGGACCCCTGGGGGTGGATGGGAATTGGGGGTAGGATAGGGGAGCAGGCTTTATTAAATTCCCTGCAATTATAGCAATAACCCACGCCTGGGTAAATAATTACTTTTCTTAAATAATGGCATTGTATAATGCCTCCTTGCTGCCCTTCCGCATCTGTCTGGTATTCTGAGGCAGTTCTGATGTACTGCGCATGCGTATGCTTACACAGTACATCAGAGCTGTGGGCGGAAGCAACGGAGAAAGCAAGATCTCCGTTGCTTTTTACAAACTGTCTCGCTATGTTAAAGGAGTTTAACATCGCGAGACAGCTTTAAAAAAAGCAACGGAGAATCTCCATTGCTTTTTTTAAAGCTATCTCGCTATGTTAAACCCATTTAACATACTGAGACAGCTTTAAAAAATGCAACGGAGATAGGAAGATCTCTGTTACTTTTTTTAAAGCTGTCTCGCTATGTTAAACTCGTTTAACATAGCGAGACACTGTGTAAAAAGCAATGAAGATCTTGCATTCTCCATTGCTGTAAAACAAGACCTTTTTCCATTACTATAACTCTGATTTACAACGTGCACACTGACCAATCAGCCTGCACATTTTGGAATACTGATGGGGGGGGTTGTTGTATAATATAATGTTACATTTAAGAGCAGCTGTTCACAGGACAAAACAAATACGCAGTGATAAATGAGTTCTGGAAAAGGATCACTCAAAACCACTATATACATTTATTGCTTGAGTCTGTGAATCTAAATTCATTATATCAAGGTTGACATACCCAGCTGTAAACAGATTATTGCCCGGATTATTTTGAGATTCAGTAAATAAGTAAGTACCCTATATCAGATTGCTTTTTAATTATTTTAAATTCATTATACTTAACTCAGTAATTTATCTGATCACTAGATATATCAGATCACTAACTTATTCAATATTATACATTACAGCTACAAGCAATATGAGGGGAATTTAATAAAGCCTGCAGGTTTTATTTTTTTTTCGTGTAGGCATTGCACCATGCTGCTTGCATGGGAGTGATCATTTTTAGATTCAGTAGGCACTGCTGAGCACCGTGAAAGCAAGCGCCAACATGGATACTTCCGTGGTGTGCAAATCACCACATAGCAGGTGAATCTCATGCAAATGAGGCAAGTAGAGTGATCCAGCAAGCAGATAGGCATCAGCACAGACCCTGTGTCAATGTTCATAGTGTACATGGAAAAATTCCATGTACAGGAGTGATAGAAAGACAAAAGGGGTTGTAAAAATGAAGATATATGGACAGAAATGGAATTCCACATACACATATGAGTGAAACTATTATCCTGTATGTCAGAAAAATTAAAGAAAATAAGTTGTTAATTTTTTTTTTTAATAATCAGGGTATGTTTGCACTGTGAACCACAGTGTGCAACCATGCTTTATATAATCAGGGTATGTTTGCACTGTGCACCACAGTGTGCAACCATGCTTTATAGAAAAAAAATGGAAAAAAAATAATATTATGTAACAGAAATGAGAAATGTATTACAGGATCTTACGTAGAGTCACTCCAATGGTGCATTGATGCTGTTGCCAATGTGGTAGGGCTATAAAGTATGTAGTTTTCAGGCTGTGAGCACAGATACCTATGGAAATGAGATGGAGTTACTGAATAGCAGAAAGGAGCAATTGTGCCCTCATATCCCCTTTGTGTAGGCTTACACCCATGTTGCTGTTTACACAGGATGTAGCTGACATCAGGGGGAGTATATCCACTGATTTCTAAGCTCATTTCAGCTTAGGTGCATGTGTTTGCATGGTTCACTGCCTGGCTGATTGTATACTTTCAGGGGGGTATGTCCACTAACTTCTAAGCGTGTTTACCTTTGGTGCGCGTGTTTGTGCAGTGCGCCACCATGCTGAGTGTCTCTGAAAACAAAAATGTGTTCAATTACTCTTGACTCTTGTTTAAGCTAAAATAGGGCCATTAAACGATGTTAATTATATTGTAGGCAGGTGAGATGCATCATAGTTAGCCAATCACATATTCTACACCTGCAGCAGACCTCTATAAACTATGCATACACCCTACTTTCTGATTTTTCCCTAATACTCTGCACCATTGGAGTAGAAACTTGGGAATTTTAACTCAAATAATGCTAAGGGTTGCTGCAGGTGTGCTACATCTGTATGTGCTAGATGCTGAAGTCAGTGGTGCTGGTGCTGCTGACAATAGGCCTAGGCGGAGAAGGAGAAGAATGTTCAGGCCCAGAGTAACCTTCCAGGAGCTACATGAGCTGGAGATTGTAGAGCAATACAGGGTGGACAGGGACATACTACAAGAACTCACTGACCTCTGCTGCCCTCAAATCAAACCCAGAGCCAACAGAGGGGAACCCATCCCAGTGGAAATAAAGGTATGTGTAGCCTTTAGGACACTAGCTACAGGTACTTTCCAATGACCAACTGAGGACATGATGGGGATCTCACAGGCATCTGCATCCAGGATACTACATCAATTCCTGGATGTCATGCTACCACATGCCAGTGAGCACATTTTTTCCCCTCACCCCTGAGGTGAGGGCCAGCAATATGCAACACTTCTACCATGTAGCAGACTACCCTGAAGTACTGGGTGTCATAGATTGCACTCATGTACACATTAAGTCATCACCTGGTGAGGAGGCTAGAATCTACATCAACCTCAAGGGGTACCCCTCCATCAACTGCCAAGCCGTGTGCAATGCCCAGGGGATTATCATGAATGTGTGTGCTGGCAGCCCTGGCAATTATCATGACTCCCATGTCTGGCACTCATCACAGCTGTACCAGATGTTTGCTAGGGGGGACATCCACACAGCCATTTACTGGGGCATGCTGGCTACACACTGGAACCGTGGATGTTGACACCCATCAGAAATGCACACACCCACGGAAGAACATCACAATAGAGCATGTGTTTTGACTTCTGAAGTCATGGCGCTGGTAACTCGATATATCTGGTGGAGCCTTGCAGTACTCTCCAGCCACATGTGCACATATGTTCACAGTATGTGCTATGCTGCACAGTATGAGCCTGCAGAAACAGCTGCAACTGGATCAGCAGTTGGAAGGGATACACAGCCTCCCACCAGTGCCTAGGTCACCACAGTCACAGGAGGACTTAGAGGAGGAACCCCCTGATGAAGACCCTGTAGGCAGATGTAGGCATGCCCAGCACACCCTGGCTTTGGCTAAGAGACAACACATAGCACATTCACTGACAACCTAGGGCCCTAGGGACTTACACCTTACTCCTACTCACACAAATATGATAAAATTGATTCCAGGCAACCCACACAACCTGTACGTATCAATGTATTGGCTGTGTACTGCTTACATCAGACAGAGTCAATCCTGAACTACAGTTATGTCAACTGCTGCATTCGCAAAGTAAGTCTCTAACCTACACACTACTTGTAAGGATTACTATAATATGGTATGGTATGGTATGTATGGATTTGCTGCATTTATGCATGGAAATATAGTGGGCTATGTGGACAGAAGTAACATCCACATGGGACTACAGATAACCAGTCCACTAGTATGCATTCCTTAATATTGACTAGGCCTCATGGTTGGAATATTCACTACATCAGTCAAGGGAGATGTTAAACAGTGGAGTCACATGATATTTGGACTACTGTCTATCCCAGCAGAACATGTGGTGTTGTTCCCCCACACCCAACACAGCAGTTTTCCCATATAAAGGCTTTAACTGCAACTCATCAATGGTATATCAGCAGTACAGGCAATCTCAGGGCAGTAACATAGAAATCAATCACACATTGTATGTCTCACATAACGCAGGAATAACAACGTACTTATTTATGCTGTTGATTGTGTAATGAATGCCTACTCTCTGTCTGACAGCTTATGTTGCTCAGTGGACTAGGGAAGTTAGCGTGGTTGATGGTTCAGATCTGGAAGTATTCACATCATTTGCATGTGAGGTATCATTATGTTGGTGTTTACACAGACTGTCAGTCTGTGTGTGGTGTAACATTATGAACCTCTGTCATATATTAATTACATCAGACAGCTGGAGAATGGCATGGGCATTTTGAATGAAGTGCAGTACTGCAGAAACAGCAACAGATGTCATTGTCTGTAACACACAAAATCCCAGAATGGAGTACAGGTAGGTGTTGGCTGGAGTCACTTTATAAGTATTCACTGCCCCAGTGAGCATGCCCATACACATAGTTAAAATGAGTGCAATTCTGTTGCCCACTCATCACAATGACCTGCTATGTATAGATATGTCTGTACATGCACACATATATGTGTACATATCCATATGTGTGTGTGTGTGTGTGTGTGTGTGTGTGTGTGTGTGTGTGTATATATATATATATATATATATATATATATATATATATATATATATATATATATATATATAAACATATATCTCACTCTCTACCCATATATCTACATAACACATATACATATCATAAACACACAGCTACATTATATATACATTTATTTATATTTATTATTTATTTATTTTACATTTGTTAACCGGGTTAGTCCAGCTGAGCGTTTAGCTCATTTTCAGTGGAGACCTGAGGAGAAAAGCTCCACAGTCGGTATTTACATTTTACTTACAGTCAGTAAGACAATTTTCATTTGTGACTAATCAAGTAGTTAGAGAGGTAACATTTACAATAAATCATACAGAAAACAGTTGGGTACAATGTTAGAGATCATACTGCAAAAAACATTTACAATAATTCATATATTAAAGCTGCTGTGTACAATGTCAGAAATCCTACCAGAAAAACTTAGGTATAATGTCATGAAAGGAGTATAGTGTTCATTATTCCTAAGTGGTTATATACAGTATAGGTACAGAAGGAGTAGTAAGGTAATGAAGTGGTTAAGCAAAGAGACAGAGGGGTAGATGATTATTAAGGTAGACAGTGGAAGAGAAAGGAGGGATGAGGGACAGAAGCTAAGGTTGGGTAGTTTCAGGGAGGATGACTACAGTGGCATGACCATTTATTTATTAGGTATTTCCGAGTGGCTAGTTTGAAATGCTTTGTTTGGTCAAGGGACCTAATTTCTAGGGATAGTTGGTTCCAAGTTGCAGCAGGGTTATGGTTATAGAGTAAACATTCTGTTTTGGTTTTGGGTTTATAGATTTGTAGGATGCCTTGGTCTGAGCTGCGTAGTGTCTTGGTTGGGGAATATTTAGATATAATTGATAGTAGGCTAGGGCAGAAAGATGGTAGATAGAGGATGGAGTGGATAATTAGCAGTTGATGTAGTAGCAGCAAATGAGGGAATTCAAGCCAGTCCAATTGTTTAAGAGAAGGGCAATGGTGTGACTTGTAGGTTTGGTTTGCAGCAAATCTAGCAACTTTATTATAGGTAGTTTCAAGTTTGGTTATGAGTGTGGTATTAAGATTTGTGTATAACTGACAGCTATAGAGAAGGGTGGGAAGAAGAAATGCATGGGAGAGAGTTATTCTGGCTGTATTGGTTAAATATCTTTTGTTACGGTAAAGGAGTCCCAGTTTCTGGTGAGTCTTTTTGTTAGAGGTAGTGATGTGGAGATCAAATTTAAACTGATCGTCTATTATATCTCCTAGCAGTTTAGTGCTAGGGTCAGAAGTAATAATAGTGCTATTGCTAGATATGATGGGAAATGTAGTTTTTAAATAAATGAGGTTTTTTGGGAGGAAGAGTAGGAGCTTAGTCTTCTTAGGGATGAGAATTAATTTATCACAAAGCCATGTCTCTATGGTGTTGAATGATGCTTGGGTAGAAGAGTGGAGGTCAGATGAATTGTCAGCAATGGTGATGACCATTGAATCATCAGCATATTGTACAAGTGTAGAGTTTGGACAAGAAGTGTAAAGTAGGTTGGTGAAAATATTGAAGAACGGTGGTCCAAGTATGGATCCTTGGTGGACACCCATTGGGACATTTAGTGGGGGAGATAGAGCAGAGTGCCATTTAAAAGCTTGCTGGTGGTTAGAGAGATAGCTGGAAAACCAGGATATGGTGGGAGGAGAGAATCTTAAGTGAGAGAGTTTATCTAGGAAGAGGATATGGGAGACAGTGTCAAAGGCTTTGGACAGGTCAAGGAACAGACATGAAACTAGTTTATTGTTGTCACGGGCCAGTGATACAGTATTGATGAAGGATATTAGTGCAGTTGTAGTACTGTGTTTGGGATGAAATCCATGTTGTGTGCATGTTAGAAGGTTCTGTTGGAGAAGGCACTGCATTATCTGCTTGTGAATGCATTTCTCAAGAATCTTGGAGAGGGGAGACAATATAGCAATTGGTCTGAAGTTTTATATATCAGAAGAATTGCCTCCTTTATGTATGGGTAATGTGTAGAAAGTTTTCCATATTGATGAAACATATGATTCAAAGATAGATCGGTTGATCAGGATGGATACCGGATAGGCTAGGGGTTCAGCAGCTATATGTAGGAAGTAAGAGGGTAGATTATCAGCTGAGGCGAAGCAGGGTTTGAGTTTAGAGAGTAGAGATTTAATATAGTTAGTTGAGATGGATGTAAGGGAAAAAGAGCTCGAAGGATAAGGAGGGGAAGTTGAGAATGTGGGGTTATTAGTACTTTTTCTAGTGGGGAGGTCATTAATTATAGTAGTTATTGAGTTAATAAAATGATTGTTAAATGCAGTGGCAGTTTCTTCAGAAGTTTTACTCGGGCATGGGTTAGGAGGGGAAGGGTTTCATGGATGCATTATATGATTGATTGAGTTCCAGAATTTTTTAGGGTCAGATTTTAGGGTAGTGGGAGGGTTTGCATAGAAGTTAATCCTGTCTTAGTTTTGGTCCATAATTTCCATATCTTGTCATGACTTTTCATCAAGGCTCTAGTAGGGTTGGTCAGCCATGGAGCGGTATTAGCTTTGATTCTTATAGCACGGAGGGGAGCAAGGGAGTGGAGGATGTTTAGAAAGGTAGAGTTGAAAGAGTGGACAGCCTGATCTAAGGGGAGTGTTGTGAGATGGGACCAGTTAATTCTAGAGAGTTGGTCAATGAAAGAGTCTGGACTAAAAGATGAGATTTTGCAGGAAGTGGTAAACCTGAAAGGTCTGGTGAAATGGGGAGTGTGCCTAGTTACTGTGATAGGGCAGTGGTCACTAAGGGAATTTGGTAGAGTCGGTAGACCAAAATCCAGTCCATGAGAGACTGTGGCAGGTGTGACTTGCTAATATAGGTAGAGGAAGTGATTAGCTGCTCAAATCCATGTAGGGTGATATAAGAGGTAGTATGGAGAGTTTGAATTGTAAGCCAATCTACGTTTGCATCCCCTAGAATGATGGTTTCATTGTGCATGGTCTGTGAGAGGTGGGATAGGATGTTCTTGAGTATGCTAAGATTGTCTCCAGGGGAGTGTAGATTGCTACAACAGTTATGGTGGTAATTTTTTTAAGTTTAACATTGGTAAGTAGGAGCTCAGCTGTAGAGAAAGTGGGTAAAGGGAGGTTTGGAGTGGTTATTGAGAGGTGGTCACATAAGAATATGGCTACCCCTCCTCCCCTTTTCTTTTATCAAGTCTTAGGATGTTATAGCCAGATGGGGTAATTTCACTATCTTGATTATATGGTTTCAGCCAGGTTTCAGATAGGGTGACTATGTCAGGGGTATAGTTAGCTAACCAGGCATAGAAGTCCTGTACTTTATTTACCACACTCTTGAGGTTGATAGGGCAGAAAGATACTTGCTTTTTTAAGGGGGCGAGGTTAGCAGATGTTTGTACAAGAGGATGATTATTCAGGGTAGGTTGGGAGGGGCCTAGGTTAGGATGGATTTCTCCTGATAGAAGTAGTGGTTTGAAGGAGAGAAAGTGTTTAAATGGGGGGACATTTTTTTTCTGCTTAGATGTGGTTGGGAGAGAGGGAGATCATTTTATTTTAGGAAGGGGAGTGGCATATTTTGGGATAGAAGGACTGGTTTATAGAGGAGTCTCGGGTTTAGTATTTGGATGTAGAGTACAGTTTGTTGGGTAGAAGTAGGGTGGGGGTAGATGTGTGCGATAGGAAGTGAGGAGGTATAAGAAGCAGAGTATAGGAATCAGGAGTAAAGCTTGTGGTTTGAAAGGCATGATGTAAAGGTAGACTTTGTGCAGAAAGTGAGAAGTTGAGGTGAGTCATAAGTAGTGGTGTGCGGGAATGTACTATGGGGAAGAGGTGTGTCAGTAAGAAGGTAGTTGGGAGGGGCATGGGGAGGAGTTGGACGGGGTGTGGTTAAGGTGGATAAGTATAAAGGAAATTATATGGGGGTGGGTGGGGAGCAATATAAGCCCGAGCGTAGTGATAGCGGACAGAGCGGTGCCCCACTGAGTAGCTGCTGAATTTGAAAAAAAAAACTATCAGTCAGCCCTTTGCCAGATTAGTTCAGGATTTCTTAAAGACAATGGAATATTCTGTTTAATTGCAGGAAGTCAGGTATATAGTATTTTATAAGGGTAGTGAGATCTCCAAAGTGTAGTTTGGGGAGCAGGGTCAGTATAGGGTGTCAGGTTCTCAATGGTACTGTGCTCACACTGGTGACAGAAAACCTCTATTCCAGGGACGAAATAGGGTAAATGTGTTTAGATAGGACTTAAACATTTATTCACACTTAAACAGTGGAGTAGTTATTCATACTTTCTTTCCAGTTTCCAGAGGTAAGCTTTGCAGGAATAGGAAGGTCAGATTTCCATAAAATAGCTGATAAATGTTAAGCCTTGGCCTGGGAGTCAAAGAAAGAGTGAAGAAATATGGGAGAGAGCTAGGGGAAACAAAAATACAGATAATTTAGTGGGATGGCTTAGGTAGAAGAGACAGAATTTCAATGATTCATTCTCTTGGAAACCCAAGTTAAACAGTATTTAGCATGTTATACACTATTAGCACATGCTTCTTGATAAGTAACAGGCACTAGGATTAGCTGAAATGATAACAGTGTTTAATCAGCAATTAATGGTGAAAAACAGCAGGATTTAGTTACAGTCTGCACAGAGACATTGCCCACAAAAACGTGCTCCTAACTGAGGCTAATTTAACATTGCACAGACCTAGCTCTGTATCTCCGTGTAGTAAGCACTAAAGACCATTAACACAGCTTCTAAGTCAGAGCGGGAGCTCAAATTTAACATTAAACATGCCTAGCTCTGTATCTCCATGTTTTATGCAGTAAAGAATGTTAACACAGCATCTAACACTGAGCAAGAGCTGTTATTTAATTTTATAAAGACACTAGCTCTGTATCTCTGTGTTTTAAGCACTAAAAAGCATTTACACAGCTTCTAGGACAGAGCGTGAGCTCTAATTTAACATTAAACAGACCTAGCTCTGTAGCTCTGTGTTGTATGCAGTAAAGAATGTTAACACAGTGTCTAACACTGAACGGGAGCTGTTACTTAAATTTATAAAGACACTAGCTCTGTATCTCTTGTTTTAAGCACTAAAAACATTTATACAGCTTCTAGGACAGAGTGGGAGCTCTAATTTAACATTAAACATGCCTAGCTCTGTATCTCCATGTTTTATGCAGTAAAGAATGTTAACACAGCATCTAAAGCAGAGCAGAAGCTGTAATTTACAGCCTAACAACTCTATTATATACATAAATATATGTGTGTGGATGTCTGTATTGTCCTACATATGTGTGTGGATGTCTGTATTGTCCTACACACCCTAATAATGGTGAGCAATGATGCTCTATCACACATCTATAATGTTGCTCAAACGATCCAAGTTAAGGGGTCAACAGTTCATAATGCACTTACCTACAGACCTCTGTGCCTGTTGGATGTCACCACAGAGACAACAACAGGTGAGCAGGTGGTATAATTTATAATGTTGTCGATGCATGCATGGATAGACCACATTGCTCCTGCCCACAGGCCTGCCCATCCAAGTGCAAACAGACACATATGGGCACACTGGTAACTGTAGACACATACCTAGGATAATACTAGTTATCTCACTGCTAGGATACTAGATGCAGATAACAGTACAAAGCAATATCACTCTGCAGGCCATAGATGCTGTTCAACACAAGTCTAGTTTGTGTAATCCACAAGTAGTTTGCCTGCAATCACATATAAAACAGACAACAGCCATGGTGCCTGCAATAAATACTGTGATCTATAGTGTGTAAGAATAGATAGATAGGGGTTCTAATCTCACTCCAGGCCACTTGTTTTGTGTGTGTGTGTGTGTGTGTGTGTGTGTGTGTGTGTGTGTGTGTGTGTGTGTGTGTGTGTGTGTGTGTGTGTGTGTGTGTGTGTGTGTGTGTGTGTGTGTGCGCATGCTTCCCTCTCCAAAACAACTGAGAATCCCTCATTGGCTATCAAACTACAATGGTTATGCACCTTTTGGCCTTGTCAGTTGCTTCTGGTTTCCAAACTGCCCTCTTCTACAAGGCCTGATGATGTCATCTACCTTAAGACTAACAGCTGCCAATGTAGTATCAGACTGAAGCCAAGGTGCAATGGTGCATGCAATAAGTACTGTGATCTATAGTATGTAAGCCTAGATAGGTAGGTGTTCTGATCTCACTTCAGGCCACTTTGTGTGTGTGTCCATATGGCATATATACATATATATATATATATATATATATATATATATATATATATATATATATATATATATATATATATATATATATATATACACACACATATATATATATGGGTTACCTTCATTTGATCGAAATTTCATTTGATCTAAACTCATTTGATCGAAATTTCATTTGATCGAAAACCAGTATTCAAGGCAAATAACAGGGATTTGTCCCATTCCCCAAGGTCGTGCGACCCTGGAGTTGGTATATATAGTTGGGGGATGTGGGGGGTGCAAAATCTGTACTTTTTGTGTTATTTTCTTCTTTTAAAGGAAACTAGGTGGGGGGCTTTGCACCCACACACCCCCTAACATATATACCAACTCCAGGGTTGCACGACATTGGAGAGGGGGGGACCAATCCCTGTTATTTGCCTTGAAGTGTACTGAATTATTGGTTGTCAGTCAAATTAAATTTAGATCAAATGGGTTTAAGTCAACTGGGCTGTCAATCAAATGAAGGTAACCCATATATATATACATATATATATATATATATATATATATATATATATATGTGTGTGTGTGTGTGTGTGTGTATATATATATATATATATATATATATATACATATAAAATATCTATGCAGTTGGCAATCATGCCAACAGTACAGACATCCAGGCAGCAGGCCTGGGATGACAAGTTTGGGATAACATTGCTGTAAACCTACATCTATAACAAAACAGTGTCGTGCTGATGGACCTGTGAAAAGTTGATGGAGAGGTAATGTCAGTACCACCTCATGTTGCACCACAGCAAGGTAATACATTCATATATCTCACATTTACAGTAGCTACTGTGTTAATTGTTATATTGGTTGAAATCTGAGCATGGCAGTCAAACTGCAGTTAAACCCTTCCCCCCAAAGAACAAAGACCTGACACCCACATAAGACTATGTACAATCTGACACACTGAATGCTATAGTATTGCAATGCTGATCAAATTAAGCTTACCTGTATGCTCCTCTGCTGTGGAAACTGTGGCACCCACATGCACAGTGTGATGGATTCCTGGGAGCTGTTATGTGTGTCTAGATTTTCCAGGAATTTCTCAGTGGCTGAGAGTGGTTGTTCCACTGCAGACCTTCCACCAGTGATGCCATGATCCCTGGCTATATCTGCTGCTCTTCTTCATGCAGCATGGATCATGTCCATTGCATGGTGTCGATCCTGCTCATATATCCTGCTCTGATGACCTGTGACATTCACATCATGGACAAGGTCAGCCCACAATGCCACCTGCTGTTCCCTGTTATGCCTCCCCCTTGATGGTAGGAGTTCATGGTGTTGACAGAAGCCTTCCAGTATTATATCATTCTCTGCATCTGTGAAAGGTGCACTGCATCTTGGACACATGTTTCCTGAAAGACAACAAAATGAGGGACACATGTCAGGATCACATACATGGAAGTACACTATGTAAATATACAGCAAGAACAGAATGGCTGGCAATATCCACTGCTTGATCACACATGTCATATTCCACATTGTGCAAACATACGAGGCATATGGATACAACTAAGATACTAGTGATAGTCAGGTATTCCCATGTGTGCCACGACAGATACTGCTGTATGATCATACAGCTGACACTGGAGTCTATTGTAGTGTGTCCCCTAGGGGCAGCCCCCCTGATAATATGTCATAACAACTGTGCCAAACAAATACCAGTGTGCTGTTACAACCACTATAAAGGGATAGTCCCATGAGACCAGTGTGCCACATTAACAATAAACATTCCACCTTTGATGTATTGCACATACGCTGTAGGTGTAACACATTTGGAGACATTGACATATCATTGTCACAGTTCTAAGAAAGGCTTAATGCTGTAATCCCTATTCCCCATAAGTATATTCACACATCTGCATCCTGTTGTAAACAAAAAGGTTACATACCTGATGTACTGCAATGCTCCTCTATTGATAGATGGTGATCTTTAAGTTTTTGTAATGCGTGTTCTATTTGCAGAAAATCTCATACAGAATGGTTAACCCTAGCCAGCTGTTTGCCTTTTTAACATGGTTATCATTAGCAGGTGATTTTCCTCTTAACCAATCTGTGGTTCTGAAATGCTAACTGCAGCCAGCATAGCTGATTTGCACTATTATCAGCCAATGACATGCAACCACTGTACAAGATATAAGGCCTTCATGTAGATTAGGGCCACTTTCTGATATGTTGTGCTGGACATTACTGGGGTGAGGAGACTACATCTTCACAGGGGGTAGGTCTGCAGCAGACACCTGTACATAGAGATGTGTGTGTGCTACAGGCTGCAGCTGCTGCTGCAGGTAATAGGCCTAGAGAGAGTGTGAACACTTTGGAGGACAACAAGCTGTAGGAGTAACTGTGGAAGCTGTGCCAGCCTTGTTGTAGAAGCAGAGCCAGAGTGAGGGTACCCATTCCACTCCAATTAAGCACATGTTTAAGGTGATTATGTTAGGCAACAGTATCACTAACAGAGTACTAGCCAACATGTTTGTTGTGCCTTTGTCCAACATAGGGGATAAATATAAGATTATGTCCACCATTTGGGCAACTGTCAGGCCAAGTGTAACAGTCTGGTACTAATTTGGAATGTGTATGCTGGCAGTCTTTGTTACACGCAGGGACTTCAAATGTGTATGTTAATTATGCAGCTGTGCTGATCTGCACTGTGAGTTTGGAAGGATTGTGTGGTTTGCTTTGATATTAGTGGGCCTCATTTGCATTACCTGAGTTGAAATCTTTTGTGAATGCATATTAATGCATGACGTGACACTTTATACACTTATAGTTTTGCCACAGGGATATGTGAAGTGTGCTCCTATCTGCAGGCCTGTGACTTCTATCACTGAAAAACAGAAATTTCATTTGAAATATGTTGTGTGGATAAAGAGTGCATGACTCAGTCATTAATTGCTGGTTTCACAATAATGTAATTTAACTGCTAAACACCACTGGAATTGAACCCAGGACTGTATGTGGCAAAATGTACTATTTACAAGGAATTTAACAGACTGAGCTACTGAGTCTCTGCTACAGCAGGTGGATTTTCAATATAAAAGTGCAAACATACAGGCTGTGCATACATTTTTTACATCCATCATTATGTACATGGCTTTATATGGATGTATTTCTGCACCAGGGTCCCAGCTGAACATGTATTTTGCATTATGCCTTAGCATGTGTATTTCTAAATGTTGCTGATAAAAGGGCACATTTACCTGATATTACAGACCTGACATACATCCATTATTATGTGTTTGGCTTTCTAACGGTGCACTCTTGCACCAGACAGCAAGATACACTCCCATTTTTTTCATTAATTTTTAATCAGGTTTGCTGGAACACACTTAATAAGATCATAGAAAGTCACTAGGCTATTGGCCCTGAGGCCTTTACAAGCCTAGCCAAGAATTTAGCCCATGTTCCAACAAGTCAGCACCCTATGCCACTGTCCAGCAGGCACACAGGTGGAATCCCAGAGGTGTATTTTCTGTTCCCCATCCAGTTATTCAGGTTGAGCTTAAAAAGGTTTAATGAAGTACTCTGCTTTACATGGAGAGAGAATCTATTCCACAAAAGGGGGAGTTTCTGGGACACAAATCTGTACCGCCAACAAGTCCAATTGATGTCACAGACCAGGTTGTGGTTGCACATGTGGGTTACTTGAGTTGGGCTTGACCTGCGGATATGCAGCAGTCCCATCAGCGCGGGGTCTAAGATTGCTTTGTATGCCAGACAGAGGTTACCTCTGAGGAGTCTGTAGAAGACTGAGTAGAGGGACAGGGCTTTTATCCTATCTGTATAGGGTAGATGTTTGAGGCCCTAGATTCTCCAGGTGAGGAACTTCTGTGGTCTCTCCAGCTTCTGCATGTGCTTTGTGAGGTACATGCCAAAAGGGGCATTGCACTCAATACTGTGTCTTATAAGGGAAGAATACATGGATGTTATGGCAACCTTGTACCTGGATAAGATACACTTACAAATGTGATGGGTCATGTAGAAAGCTTTCAGTACAACGGCGGCATTATGGTGGTTAAAAGTCAGTTTGCTATCAACCTGGGTGCCAAGTCCCTCACAACTGATTGCATGCTTAGTATCAACCTGGGTTCCCAAGTCTCTCACAACTGATTGCATGCTTAGTATCTTATTATCAATGTGATAATTTGTGGGGATGTCACTCTCCCCAAAAGGGATGATGATGCATTTTTTGGCATTCAGTTTGAGGCCATGTTTCTCCCACCAGTCATTTGTTTGGGTGAGACCATCTTGGTGGATGTCATAGGTTCATAGGTTCATAGGTTCATACTAGGCTATCTGCCCTGGGGAAATTATAAGCCTAGCCCGATTCTGTATGGCTTACGCCACCCCTTGACAATGTCACATCAATAAAGGGAATTGATGACAGCACCCAGCTTGCAGTCATCTGCAAACTTGGTTAGCCATAGCCCACAAGATTTCGCCTGCATCTCCAAGAAGTTTATCCCAAACAGCATAGGCCCCAAGACCGATCCCTGGGGTACACTGCCTGTCACTAGTATACTACTTGAGGTGGCTTCCCCTATTTTGACTAGGTGGGTTCTATTAGTGAACCAGTCCTGGTAACATATGGATCGTTGCCTAGTTGAGAGAGCTTATCTATTATACCTGAGTGGGGAACAGTATCAAAGGCTTTGTTCAGGTCAAGGTAAGCAATGTGCAGCATCTTCCCCTCGTCTACGGCCTTGGTGACTGTCTCAAAGAAGTTGACCAAATTTAACAGGCATGACCTCTCCTTGACAAAACCAGACTGTGTGGGATCAAGTATTTGGAGGTTGCAAATGTCCTTGTTAATGAGGTCCATAATAAACAGCTCCATGGCCTTGCAGATCAGGCTTGCAATTATTATATTTTGCTTAAACCACCTGTTTTAATTAACAGCTGTGTGGTGTGGCAGGTTAATGTAGTGGTCTGCAGGTGCGATGGTGTTGGCTTCGAAATAGGGGATAGGTGTTTATTTTGTACATGTTTATTATGATTTACAAACACATATATCAATATAGCTCCATTTACTTGAGGTGAGCAAAGCTGCATGATGTGGCACTTCATGCAGCATCACGGAATGTATATATATATATATATATATATATATATATATATATATATCTATAAGAAAAAAATAAGATAGGAAAATTATGAAATGGGGTGGAAGCAGGAGGAAATATAGTGAAAGGAAGGTAGGTATATGCAGGAAGGGTGCAGGAAAGAACCATCATTGCTAGAATCTCCTTGTGTTCTGACTGAGAGTGCTTCTCTAACAATCTGGAAATATACAGCTGATAAGTATTTTTTGGCAATTTAACTGTTCAGACTTCTGCACTGCCTTTATTTTTTTGCTTGACTGAATTATTTATATATTTGCTGACAGAATTTTGTTTTCTCATCTGTGTTGAAACTTTTTCTTCCACTCTCCCACTATATTGCTGTTGTGTTCTTAAAGCTGGTAAAACTGGTCTAACAGCTTTTGTGTTATCTGATTGTCTCAAGGCTTGGCTTTTGTCTTGCTGGTATAAAAATATTGCCTTTTTGTAAATTCCTGCATATCATTGCTAGAATCTCCTTGTGTTCTGACAGAGTGCTTCTCAAACAATCTGGAAATATAGAGTTGGTAAGTATATTGTTATCACTTTAACTGTTAAGAGTTCTGCACTGTCTTTAGTTTTGGTTGACTGAATTATTTAAATATTTGCTGGCAGAATTTTGTTCTCTGGTCTGTGCTGAGACTTTTTTTTTCATTTGATCTGGGACACTCCTCCAAGTCCCATCTCTTTAGCTTATTCTACCTAGTACAGAGATCATTTGGGAAGGCCAAACCCCTTAGTCCCTTAACTTTGAATTATCTCCTGTTCCTGCTCTCTCCCTTTTTTACTTTATAGGTTCATAGGTGTGTACTAGGCTAATGGCCCTGGAGCGTTTACAAGCCTAGACCATAAAAAATAAAATAAAAAAAAACACTTTATTCAGCTGCTTATATTTTTCTACTCTGTGTTTTTTCCTACTACTCTGATACTTCATCTTGCTTTGCTTTTTCCTGCTACTTGGTGCCTGTTCTCTAAAGTGTTCAACTATATCTTTTCTGTTGCATTTATTACTGCTTGTTTATAGCCTGTCTAAATTAAGTGTTATTCTTAAGTGTTATTCTAAGCTCTTAGTTTTTGGTTTAGGGCTTTAGGCCCACCCCTTAGCTCTCCATGGCCTTTCTCCCTCATATTCTGACAAATATGCATGGACAATTTCCTATAGTTTCTCCTGCTAGTCTGGTTGATATGGGCATCCTGAGACAGTGTAGCAACTGCATCATGTACAGGGACAACCATCTACTACTACCACCTAGGAACACAATTTGTGAGAGGTGCAATCACATTAGGAACCTAGAATCCAAGCTCTCTCCCCCTCAACCCAATATATCTGACACCGAAAAGGTTGTCAACACAATCACTATACCTCAAACACCACCCACACCTACACAACACACATCTACATATGCAGAGGTCCTCCACATAAACATACCCAAACAAAGGAGACCTCCAAGGCAAAAACACATGCAATCTCCACAGCCCTCCACACCACATACCACACATAGTCCACACACCTGTGCCTCACAGCCACTAAGGCTTCACCATAACCCTAACATATTAATCATAGGAGACTCCATTGTGAGACACACAGATGTGCCTCTCACTAGGCTGGATAAGGAGAAAGTCATGGTTAGTTATCTGTCAGGTGCAGAATCCATCACATCACATGCACACACAAGTCTCTCAACAACAGGTACTGTCATAGTCCATGTTGGCATGAATGACTTGAGACATACCTTTCTGGACTATATGAAGAGAGACATGATTGAGCTTGCTGATTATGTATCCCAGGCAGGTATGTGCCTAGCCTTAAGCAACATTCGGCCATCACCCAGAATGATGCCTCAATACAAACAGAAAATGATTGACTTTAACAATTGGCATAGTTTCTGGTGTTATTCCAGGGAAATGCAGTACCTGACAGCCTGGGAAGATAAGATCAGCAGACCATGATGCTTTGCCAGAGATGGCCTGCATCTGTCTCACCTGGGCTTCAGACTTCTGACAAAGGATCTTGCCTCCCCTATCGTGCTTTTTTTAGGAAAAGTGATGAGGTTAAAACTACTGACGTAAAAATTTAACAAAACACAAATTAAAAGTCATGCTGCCAAATGCCAGGATTCTAAACATGAAACTGCACACATTGCAAGCATTCTTAACCCTGGAAAATGCTGATGTCTCTGCAGTCACAGAAACCTGGTCCAAAGCCATGGAGAGCACCCCAGCCTTACGTGGTTACTCATCCTATCATACATTTAAATCCAAAACTGTGGGCAGTAAAGCCAAAGGAGGTGGAGTTTCAATATACATTAAAGACATGCACACCTTGAGGCTGGTCAGACAGTATGACGCACTGGAGACACTCCAGGTGCAGTTAACCATTGACAAGGCCCCTATTCAAATCATAGTTAGCTACCAACCCCCAAATCTGACTCAAGATGCCCAATCTGCCTATTTGTACCTGTTTGAATCTATCAATATTCAACCCTTTACCCTGATCCTGGGTGACTTTAACTTTCCAAACATAGATTTGAAGAACTACTCATGCTAAAACACAAATGCCCAGAGATTCCTTGATTTCGTCAATGCAAATGCCTTGGAGCAGCTAGTCGATACCCCCACAAGAGGTGATTAATATCTAGGACTTGGTATTAACCAACATGAGTAACCACTGCAGCATCCCTATAGTATCATCATCCCTGATAAGATCCGACCACAAAGTGGTCACTTTTGAAGTAACCACGTCCTCCAACCCCCCTCTAGCTAGGATCAGACATGAAAACATCTCCAAAGCTGATTACAGCCTCCTGAGGGATGGTATAAACAGCTTCACTACCCCCTCCCCCTCTCTAGAAACTGGCACCAATATCTAAAACTACACCAAAGCACTATATGAGCATTTATATAGATGCATGGAATCAGAAATACCCGACAGGACTAAATCATTCTCCGCAAGGAAGAGTAAACCTGTCTGGTGGGCATCTGCAATAAGTAAACTCTACAACAGAAGGAAAAAAGTGCTGTCCAAGACCAAGAAGGAGCAGGTGTCCAATTGGAAGCAATGTCTCCTTAGCCTGAACAAGCAAATAAGAGCATTAGTGAAATCCTCCAAAGCAAACTTCGAGTCCATATTGGCCACATCTACTAGAGGCAATCATAAGGTCTTCTTCACATATGTCCACAACCTCAAAGGAAGCACCTAGATCTGCTCAGAACTGGTGGTCAAGGACACCACATATACAAATGCCAGAGATATAGCAAACTTGCTGGCTGACAGATTCAGCAAAAACTTTACTCCTCTGTCCCCCATCAGTAAATAAGGACATCCTCAGTACCTGCTCCCTTCCCCTTATATCTAGGGAATAGGTCATCACTGCTCTCTGAAAAGCAAAAAAATACAGGCTCCATGGGACCTGATAACATACCAGGCTGCATCCTACATGAACTCAGGCATGAACTTGCAGCACCATTAGGCACCCTATTCAACCAAAGCTGGAGTACTGGCTTAATCCCAGCTGTGTGGAGGACAGCCACTGTCATCCCTTTACACAAAGGTGGAGCATCCACCAGTCTAGACCAATCAGCCTAACTAGCCATGGAATCGATTATCATGGATCTCATTAACAAGGACATTGGCAACCTCCAAGCACTTGATCCCGTACAGTTTTGCTCCATCAAGGGGAGGTCATGTGTCTCAATATGTACTGGAAATCCATTAATTATTTTTTTCAGACTGTTTATAATGATAATTTTCAATTAACAAAGTCTTTAATTTTATTCAACTCTCCTATTCCAAACTGTGTACCAAAAAAAGACACTAAAATCCTATGGTCACTATTGGCAATTTCACGTAAAATCATAACTATACACTGGAAAAATGAGGCTCTTCACGCTCAAGGAATTTGAGACTTTAACAATAACAGTTGCTCACATGGAAATATTAACAGTGAAGAACAGAACTAAAAGATCTACTTCTTACTATTACTCTTGGATGAAAGTACTGGAAATACTTGAAAATATCGAAGAAGATATATCATCTTATGTTTCTAACTCTATATAATATAGAATTTCAATGTTATTTGCATAGACACCAATGTAAATAGTTATATAATGGTTTGAAGTTAGTAATGTTTTAGAATTGTAAATATGTTATTTATCTTTATTTTATGTAATGTTTAAGACATTTTATTTGAAATAATAAAAAAAATATTTAGTGAAAAAGGGGAGGTCATGTTTGCTAAATTTGGTCAACTTCTTTAAGACAGTCTTTAAAGCCATGGACAAGGGGAAGACAGTGCACACCACCAACCTTGACCTGGCCAAAGCCTTTGACACTGTTCTCCACTCAGGCATAATAAATAAAATCTCTCACCTAGGCATCAATCTATATGTTACCAGATGGGTAGCAAACTGGCTCACTGATAGCACCCACCTAGTCATAATAGGGGAAGCCACCTCAAGCAGTAGACCCATAACAAGTGGTGTACCACAGGGTTCAGTCATGGGGCCTCTGTTATTTGGTATATACTTTTCTGAGGTGCAGGCCAAAACCAGTGGGGTGTGGCTGACCATGTTTGCAGCTGACTGCAAGATGGGTGTTGTTATCAATTCCCCTATTGATGTGGACATCCTCCAAAAGGGTATCACTCAGACAAATGACTGGTGCCAGAAACATGGCCTCAAGCTGAATACTAAAAAAATGTATCATCATCTCCTTTGGGGAGAGTGACATCCCCAAAAATTATCACATTAATAACAATGTCCTAAGCATGTAATCAGTCGTGAGGGATTTGGGCAACCAGGTTGATAGCAACCTGACTTTTGAACACCATGTTGCTTCCATTGTACGGAAAGCCTTCTACATGGCCCACCTCATAAGTAAGGATATTTCATCCAGGGACAAGGTGGTCATAACATCCCTGTATTCTTCCCTTATAAGGACCATTATTGAGTACAATGCCCCTTTCGGCATGTACCTCGCAAAGCACATGCAGCAGCTGGAGAGACCACAGAAGTTCCTCGCCAGGAGAATACAGGGCCTCAAATATCTACCATACACAGATAGGCTAAAAGTCCTATCCCTCTACTCAGTTTCATACAGACTCCTCAGAGGTGACCTCTAGCTGGCATACAAGGCAATCATGGACCCCACTTTAATGGGACTGCTGCATATCCGCAAGTCAAGCTCCACTCGAGTAACCCACACATGCAACCTGGTATGTGACATCAACAAGACTTGTTGGCGGGACAGATTTGTGTCCCAGAGTCTTCCCCATCTATGGAATAGACTCACTCTTCACATCAAGCAGAGTACCTCTTTACCCATTTTAAAGAGCAACCTGGATAACTGGATGGAAACAGAAAACATACCCCTGGGATTACACCTATGTCCCTGCTGGACAGGGGCATTGGGTGATGATTTGTCTAAACATGGGCTAAACTCTTGCCTAGGCTTAGAACTGCCTCAGGGCAAATAGCCTAGTAACTTCCTATGATCCTATGATCCATAGCTATCCATTTCTTGAACAGCAACAACTGTGCACTCAGACAGAATTTGTAGATGACTTTGGGCTCTCACCCGCAGAGAGAGAGATGAGGACAACATAATTGCATCATTAAGCCAATTGGACCAAATTATGTGTGTGGTGCAGTGAACACTTGTGTGAAATGGAGAGCTATGCATGGGACAATCATTTTTTGGGACAGGTTTCCATTTTTTTCTGAAGGTGAGAGTGGAATGTTGGGGAAGGGACAAAGGTACATGTGGGGAGGTAAGTTGGGTAGGTGAGGAAGCTTCTGTAGACAGACAAGACAGACAAGGTAGAAGACAGGGGTTGTGTGTGACACATGGGGGTGAACACCATGGATGGGGTGGGTGTTGTGGAATTTCAGTCCAGTGTGCCTCCACAAGGTAGCAGTGTGACTCACATCCCCACCAATGGGACTGTTGGCACTGCTACATTACTGCCCTGAGAGTGGCAGTGGTGGAGGCTGGGCTCCAGGGTGAGCCTGCCCCACCAGGGTGGCCAGCATGCTCTCCATCTGAAAAAGGCATCATCCAAACCCATGGATGATGATCCCGTGCACCAAACCTGGCAGTTCATCATGGTTGTCAACTCCACCACCAATCCCGGGGGGGAGCTGTCCCCATCCTGTGAGGCAGTACCTGATGCCACAGGTAGTGCAGGAGGCAGCAGAGGGTCACCATCAGGCTGGGTTCCAGAAGTGCTGGGACCCTGTGCCACGGTCAGAGAAGGCAAGGTAGGCGGATCATGAGGAACTGCCCGACCTTGGCACACATTAGTAAAGTAGTTATAACAATAGGTTAAGGTTAGTAATAACTAAACCAATGTTAGTATTAACAGAATGGAACATAATATTGGTTAATCCAGATATATATTAAGGTATATTATGTGTAACACAACATTAAGTAACATAACTGTAAATATGTTAACAGCAAGCCAGTATGAATGAAACCATAAGACCAAAAAAACAGTTAGTTTAACAAAATATGTTAATATTGAATTATAATAAGAAATAATAATAAATGAATGTTTAACAAAACAAAATATAGTTAGTTTAACAAAATATATTAATATTACATCAAAATAATAAATAACAATAATAAATTAAAAAAGATAAGGGGTGGGAAGAGAGAGAAAAACATACCATTAATGATATTGCAGATGATATCCCTGAAAACACTGGTAATACAGGTGTGCAGTGCCAGTGCCAGTTGTCAGTGCAGTGACTACAATTCTTCTATAGCTGATGTAGCATGTGCATATCTCTTAAGCTATTAGCATGGGACATTATGAGTCAAGCACTAACAAATGCAGATACACAAGTACACAGAACAGCTTCACATAATGTGGACTTACATAATTAACAAAGTGTTCTGTAAATGGATCTGGTAATACATTGCATTCCAGGTAATCATTTATCTGGTAACCATGTGACAAACAGATTAGGCAGTTCTAATTACATTATGAAAAATTGTGACACTTGAGAGCTATGTTTGTGTATATTAAGTAAACCAGACAGCCTTAGTTGGCAGGCATGGGTGAAGAACCCAATAGCAGTGACTGCAGGGGACATCTGCAAGTAATGTAACAACTGACTGCAGCAACGTGGAACAGACATGCAATGATTGCAGCATTCAGATATTAAGACAGATTTATTTAGGAAACCAGAGTACAGCTTAACACTTTACTGGTATTGGTGATAAATCTCTGTGAAGTCCACACACAAGATCTGCTCATTAAGTGGGCTACCTCACCCATATACCTTTTGTTCATGGAGTGGAAAGAAAAGAGAGCATTATATGACTGAAATTGGCCTGGAGACAGCCTTGAACTATACTATGAGTTGAGCAATACATTTTCAGGCCATTAGTTTTGCATTCTACAGCTATTACAGTTTTACAGTTGACTGCAGCAACCTTAACATAGACATGCAATACATACAGCTCCAGTGCAATTATGTTATGACACCACAATCCTGCTTTACACCTTTTAGCTTACTGTTATTGGTATTGTTTATTGTTTATTGCAATACAGTTGTTATTGTTCATTTATTGCACTTCAGTTCTAATTGCCCATTTATTACACTGCAGGTTTTATTGTTTATTCTTTATTGCAGTACAGTTTTGAATTCTTTATTTTTTATTCCACTACAGTTAGCATAATATATCTGTACTTACCACACTTATGGTACAACATGGCCAGGCGCCCAGCTTGGGACTGAATGTTGTCAGTCCTCTCAGCTGCAGCTGTTGGGAGAGAAGCACACCATTATGCATACCAGTTTTGTACACATTCAGCTTGTATTTTGGTAAAACAGTGGAAAGATTACTTGCATATGTATGGGGCATGCTCAACCCTGGCCTTTTGTATCTTGGTGTCCAAATTACCCCTCTTTCTACACTTCAGGTCATTGTAGTGGTGACGACACTGCTCACCAGTGAGGGAGATACCAGGATCACTGGTAAGTTCCCTGACCAACCGATACCAGGCCTCATCCTTACATTCTGATCCTTGGTAACTGTCCTGCAGCAGCCTAGGTTCGTAACTGCATATCAGGAGCCCAACAAATACCATGGTATCCTGCACACCCTATCTCTGCACCTGAAAGTGCGCACCCCTTCCAACACCACCCGGTATGCTGTCAGTTAGATAGACTCTAATGATGCTGCAGAATTTCTGCCTATTGCTGTTAATATAGGCTGTTTTCCTGCCCTTACACATCATTTAGCAACATTCAAAAAGGTGCACTGTTGATTAGCATCACAAAAACCAGCTAAGCGGAGCTAAGCATAGTGGAAACTCGTGCAACCATGGTTTTAATGAAGCTTAGCAATGCACAAACAATAGTAGCCATTTATCACATTTAAGCAGTGCTTAGCACCATGCAGCTCTTCCAAAAGTAAAAGTTTTGTTTTTAATTTAAAAGAAATTTTACATTGCATTAAACAAAAGATATGTGTGCTAGGGACGTGAACCCAGGATCTATGAAGCTTTAAACCATCACTCTACCCATTTAGCTAGTTGAATAGTATATAAACTAGTATACCTTCACATATACTGCTAGGCTCCATGCCGCACTATGCAAATGGGCTTAAATGGGCTTAAACATAAACAGACATATATCATAGGATCATAGGATTATAGGAGGCTGCTAGGCTAATGGCCCTGGGGCACGTACAAGCCTAGCAAAGAGTTTATCCCCAAAAAAATAACTCTCAGTCAGCACCTGTCACCCCTGTCAATGAAAGACAAAGGTGGAATCCCTGGGACAAATTTGTGGTTTCCCATCCACTCATCAAGGTTGCGCTTGAAGAGGGTCAGCGACATATATGGGAAGTCTATTCCAGAGATGGGGATGCCTCTGGGAGACAAACCTGTCTCTCCAGCTGGTTTTGTTGAGGTCACATATTAGATTTAGGCCTATTGAGCAGGTAATGTGCAAGGAGTTAGACTTACGGATATGGAGCATCTCTAGTAGGGCAGGGTCTGATATTGCCTTAATTAATTACATCTTGTTTCCATTTTAAGATGTCTGGCAGGTGTCAACTGTCTATCTGTAAGTGCAGCTCAGCAGCGCTGCACTCAGTGCCATGCAAATGGACATTAAACAAAAAATAAAAATAAAAAACAGAAAAAAATAAGGGGTATGCTAATTAATTACATACGGTTTCTTTTTTTAGATGTCTGGCAGGTGTCAGATTTCTATATGTAAGTGCAGCTTAGCATTGCTGAACTCCACACCACTTCATGCAAATGGACATTAAAAAAAAGACAAAATACATTAGAAATTTAAAACACAAACAATTAATTCACAGCGCATTTCAACAATAGCAGGTAACGTTACAGGGAGCCTCACCATATACATAACACCTGACCATCCTCTACACTTCTGCCTACATGGATTCAATACCCCTGTTACTATGCTCTCCATCAGCAGCGCACCATGATTAATATGCATGGTGCATTACTGAAGGAGAACCATGGCTGTGTAGACAGGTACTTTCCATGTAGGCTCTATACACATCCTACATGGATTTTATTGAATCCTGGGATATGTTTATTAAATGGCATATATTAAGCCTGCCTAAATCTTTTATTACTTGATTCTATCTAGTTTCCAGTTACATCTATATTGGAGCTGTTATACTGGAGTTGTGATATATATGTTAGCTATAGGTGCTTTGATCACAGTAAACATAGCTTTTAAGTTTTTGATTAAATTTAGTGGTAAAAGGTGGGAATCCCCACAGTTTATAAGACACATGCTAACATGTTGGTGGTTATCACAACTGACAAAAATCTTTTATAACTTTTATCATTTTGGGTGGAATGGTGATATGCCCAAGGGGGTTAGGTAGAAAAGTTTGATGTTGCACGCTTAATAGGTATCACAAACTTAAAAATATATTACAGTTATCTTGACTTCTTCTAATTCTAATTTATTAAAATTCAGTCTCAAGGAAATTTAAAAAATATGGGTACTTCAAGGCATATAAGCCTCTTACTTAACACACTAGCTAATGTGTAACTTTTATTTCATATCTATAATTTAACACTTATTGTGTTTTCCTGATTAAGTGGTAAATGTGGGACATACAGTCATGGAACAGTAATGGATTATAACAGCTTAGGAAAAGGAAGCTACTTTTGCCTCTCTTATATAAGACAAAAGCTGCAATTTCCTTTAGTCAGAAAACTCATATGATTAATGATGAATGGGACCCGGTTAAAAAAACAATCAATTAAGTGTACTATTGCTGCTGGTACCAAATATAACAGTTTGGGGCTAGCTATTATTGTTAAAAATACATGTAAGGATCAAATTATATCCAGTGCATTTGATTCAGTTGAAAGATGGTGTCCATCTTTCTATTATTGTGTCTTAATCAGTACAGATTCATAATAAAAATATATAACCAATATAGAACCTATTAAATAAGTTCCCAAAATCAGTATTACTTAATAGTTGGAGACTGGAAATGTATTATAGAAACATCAACTGATAGATCTAGCAGTGTAAGATCATATAACAAAATCACTAGTTATAATAAATTTAATCATGGATTTTGACATATCTGATCCTTTTCAGACCCTTTCGTCATATAATACAGCATCAAAATATACGTATTATTCACAGTGTCAAAAATTGTGGTTCCAGCCTTATTTCCATGATACTACTATTGACTTTAACATAGATCCCAAATATGTCATAGATCACTCCAAGATTAAATTAAGCATAGATATTTCTTCCTGACAATATCCAAGATCTTCAACATATAAGTGGGCACTAAACCCCAGCATATTACTAAAAATGGATGTTAAAACAGAAATCAAGATTATGGTAAATGGTTTTAGTTTAAATTTAGCAAATGCTGAAATAAAAGTAGACATTCTGTGATAAGCTCTTAAAGCACTATTGTGGTGACTCTCAAAAATAAAGTATCACTTTATAAGAAATTAAACAAACAAGAAGAAATTGCTTTTAACACATGCTTTCTGACCTAAAAATAATTATGATAAAGAGCAAAATAAAAAGTTACAAAAGAAACTACATCTCTTTCAAGTAACTCAGCTATCCCTGTACGAAACCAGATGTCTAGCAAAAATATTCAGAATGGTTGAAAGCCTTCTCTAAAGTTTTAGAAAGGTTAATATGAATCAGAATCCTTGCTGCCATAAAAACATAGATGCTACAGGCAAATATAATGCATACTATATAATACAAATGATATTATACCAACCATTATAAAACAATATTTACATTTTTTTAATTTCTCCAAGTCTTTTGGGTTTTTAATACCATGATGGGAATGGACCCCATTCCTAAGTCAAAGTATGATTAAAGTTCATGAAATTACTATTGTTTCAGTCTTTGATGTCAGCCAGTAGTTCTCTTCGCAGCACCCGCAATTTGCCCAGTAATGACTCCTTTTGCAGTTTGTATGGAGTTACGTGTATTGCTAACATATCTAAATACAATTGTGAACTATAAGACTCATTGTTCCTACTACTATTGGGACTGTCTGGGTATCTTTCTTCCACAATGTTCTCATTTCAGCCTGCTGATCCTGATATTTTATGACTTTGTGTTGCTCTGTATGCAAGACACTGTAGTCACTGGGTGTGGCAATTTCAATGATCAATGCTACTCTTGTCTTCTTTTCTTGGACCACTATATCTGGTTTTCTAGTATCTATCTTTTGAACTGTTGGTAATGGATGATCCCATGTGATGTAAACTTCTTCATTTTCTATGATGCTTTGTGGCTCATGTTTCCAGTGTTTTTCGGACACTTCAAAACCATATGGTGTCAATAGTCACAACTGTTTGGTGAGCATAATAGTGACAAAGATGAAAAAGTTATCACAAATTACTTAAATCAGTTAAAATTTCCAAATCATACCCAACAACAAGAAAAACTACTAAAACCTTTATTTACAATCAAGGAAATTATGAAAACAATTAATAGTAAAAAAAGGTCAAAAAAGGGTCCTGGCCCAAATGGATTTTGTATCGAATTTTGCAAATGTTTCCTCCCATAAATTTCCAAAATCCTCCTAGAACCCTTCAGTAAAATTAGTATAGATGGCATATCAAATTTATATCAAAATGGCTCTAAGACACTGTTAATATCCCCAAAAAGTTCAAATCCCAATGATTCCTTAACTTAGAGATCAATAACTTTAATCAACTTCAACCCCAAAATCTATGCCTCCCTACTGGATTACAGATTGAAAACTATTCTACCTAAAGCCATCTCACCATATAGCTGCAAATTTTAAACAGTAAAAAGAACTGTAACATTTATACACTTGACACTGAGGCTTCAAACATGTTGGATTGCATGGAACCAGAGTTCCTATTTATAGTTATGCATCACTTTGACATCTCCTCTTCTTTTGTTAAGATCACTCACGCACTATATACCAAATGCTTTAACAGAGCTTCACATAAACAAAATATTCTCAGGACTTATTCTCATAACAAATGTTTCCAGACAGAACCATCCATACTCTTTACATATTTGTGATATTTATGCAGAGTTGCTATTCATGTGTCTTTTTGCAAAATACATAATATAATATACCCAAAGTCTCTAACATATCAGTTCTAATAACTGCTTTTGCAGATGATGTTTATATATATATATATATATATATATATATATATATATATATATATATATATATATATATATATATATATATATATATATATATATATATATATGGGTCTACTGCTTTTAGTCGAATTACATTTGGTCGAAAATGATTTTCGGCAGCCCACTTCACTAAAAGCACATTTGACTGAAAGCTCATTTGGTCGAATTACATTTGGTCAAAAGTGGAATATAGCCCCTGCCCCACTGCAGTGCGACCCTGCAGTGAGAATATAAAGTTGGGGGGTGTGGGGGCACAGCCATTCACACAAAACTGACTTAACCTCAAGATGATAAATTGGAGCAGTTTCAAAGAGATGGCTACTAAACATATTAAGGTATTCAAGATCATAACATAGTATAAGAAAACTACCGCTATTCTTGTGGACCGTTGGTCAAAAAATACTAATAAGAGTATAATTCCCCACTATTTGCACTCATTACAAATGCTCAGGGTAACAATAAGACCAGGACTGTAGAAGACCTCAGTCTTCTTTTTCCTTATATTTCATATATATTTATTTATTTTAAATATATGAAAATGATACATTATTGTTATTTCTCTCTAATCAAATTTAGCTACTCAGTCCCTTTAAAGATCTTTAATACACAGTATTATTTATTGAATATATACAGTATGTATGTAAATAATTGTATATATAGTTATATACATAGAGTGTTTAGTTTATTGTATTATTTTTCTACATTTGCTGCTGTTTTTAATGCTGTTGTTATTGATGCTTTTCTATCAAATGCACATTAAAACGTGATTAGAAAAAACATTCAAACAATTAATATAAACGATATACTACAAAAGTAAATTAATGCTTATGACTACCGATCTTATATTAAAGAAAATATACATAATATATTTAAGTACACAGTAAGCACAAATATTTATTTATTCATGCTTTGTTGATTGTATTAATTCATATTGACTTAGAACTTTTTCACAACAGCATTGTGAAACCTCCCTTCCTCATTTGCATAAGTGTAGTTGGATATTTTACATTCATGTGAACTACCACTAGCTTTGGTAGGTGGGACCTTGATTTAGCATCTCACCTGAAGTATGACATATTCAGGAATGCTGTATTAGTGTCAGTATTGGAAAATGAATCCACTTACCTGGTGTGGGAGAAGAACTCACATTCTTCTAATCTTCCAAACTCAAAAGTATGTCTGCTAGTCATTGGGCCACTTACTCTGACAGATAGCTATCCATTTCACAGCATATGGATTTATATTCGATCTACATATTTACCAATAATGCTGTTAGGGGAATAGTACAAATCAGTAAAACCTAACCTGGTTCCCAATGATTAAAAGAAGTCAGATGTAACTTCCTTCTCAGAACAGTGGAAGCAAGACAGAGGCTTTCAATAATCACTTAAATAGAATTCTGCGATGCGTTTCCAGTGTTTCAACTGCATCCAAAGCCATCTAAGCTAAGATAAGAATATTTTCTTCACTAACTGCACTTGTTCTTGCTTAATGCAGTGATCACTAGTGTTTTTGAGCATTTTAAAGCACGCATTTCATTTTGTGGCAAAAAAAGTTATTTTGTGGCAAAACACAGTGATTTTTCTGTTTGTTGGCTTTTCTAGTCTGTGTGCTTCCAAATCTTTTTGCAGAAGAGCAAATTAGCCAGGGACTGTTTGGTAATTATTTGTTGTTTAATAAGCACTTAAGAGCTGCTTTTACTGTCAGACAAATTGTAGCAGAAGGTGTTTACCTGGGCTTTATGAGTTGGGAACACTGGGGGAAGCTCAAAGTGTGGTTGTTTGTTGGCTATAGGGAATAGGATTATTAAATACCACAAACCTAAGTAAAACAACAGTTCACATAAAGCGCAAATATCAGAATAAAAAGAACTGAGTAATGTAGCAAAAAAACAATAAAACTTTAATGAAAAAGCAGAGCTTTAAGGTTACAAACCTTTCATCAGTGCTAACATCATGTTCCAATCAGCTACATTTAAATAGTACTCAATCCCACATCACAGCCAATCAAAATTAAAACAATTAATCTTATTAACTTAAAAAGACACTTCAAGAATATCAGTTGCATATATATATATATATATATATATATATATATATATATATATATATATATATATATATATATATATATATATATGGGTCTACTTTAAAACACCGACATGTAAAACACCGATGATGAGACCACCGAGACCGGAAGATCGACAACTGAGATGACTGACAGTTTAAAAGCAAGAAACTTCACATGCCCAACAAACCACAATCCCAACAATCAACAAAACAAAACAAATACCTTTTCCAAAAAACACACACACAACACAAGCACAACAAAAACCTTATAAACCTACACTAAACCTTACATACACAACTATCTATGCACTAACCTTAACCCAAACTCTAACCCTAAGGTCCGTCACTATCGCACACTCACCTAACCCACACCCTAACCCTAACTCACTTAACCCACCCCTAACCCTAAAGTCTGTCACTATTGCACACTTACCTTACCCGCACCCTAACCCTAACTCACTTAACCTGCCCCTAACCCAAAAGTCTGTCACTATCGCACACTTACCTTAACATGTCAGTGGTCTCAGCATCGGGCTTTTAAACTGTCGGTCATCTCAGTTGTCGATCTTCCGGTGCCTGTGTTCTCATCGTCGGTGTCTTGCGTGTCTGTGTTTTAAAGTAGACCCATATATATATATATATATATATATATATATATATATATATATATATAAATATATGTATACATATTACTTTGATGTTTGAAAATCAATTTAGATGAGAACAGCCATATAAAAAGAACTTTATTGGATCATTTCAAACAACTCTTATTATACTTAAGAATTGGTTTCAGTGTCACAGTCTGGTTTAAACCTGGTATCTTATCAGCATGTAACCATATGATCCATTTATATTCTTTTATTTCCAACTTATTATTAACATCACCTCTCCTAATACCTTTACTAATAACATCTATAACTCTAAATGTGAATGAATGTAGTGTGCTGGTTCCACTAATATGTTTTGTTAAAGCATTCAGTAATACATTTCATCTAATATCTGAATTATGTTCTGTTATTCTGTCTTTTAATCTCCTAGTTGATTTACCAATATAGAAACTGGAACAATTTTTCCATGTTGCCAAATAAAGCACATTTGTTGAATTAGAGATTGCAAAACACATGAATTCATATTTTTTACCAATAATAGGAGGAATGTATCTGGGGTCTTTATTAATATAATTACAACAGCAACAATTATAACATGGATAGGTACCATTCTTATTGGCTTATATTTACTAAAAATCACCCTTATAGAGCATGGGAGTCAGTTTTCAAGCTTGTTTTTCATCACATTCAGCTTTCTACCTGGTTACAGCAGTTAGCAATGCCCTGTATAGTAGCAAATGCCTAGACAGTGAAATTTACCAATAAGTTTAAGATTAGATCTGAAACCCGTTAAACAGTATGGCATTGTGCATAAATAAGCTTAGATCAGCTAGTGTGTGCATCAAATAGCAGTACTATATCCTAGAATTATATAACATCCTATCCTTAACTCCAGAAACTACCCTAGAAGACCCCTGTTAAAACCTAATCCTTAATTCTTAGCAGCCAACTGTATTACAGGAGCAGAAAACATGGATATTCAATTTTCCGATGTCTCTATGGTCAGCTTGGTAGATCTGAGCATCCTAATGCAAGTTAGCAATTGTCTTACATTCTCAGACAAGTAATTAGTCATTAAAGACATGAACACTATATGCAAGAGATATAAATACACAACATCATTGGAGGTAAAAATCTTGCATGCAAACTATTCAAGACACACACAGATTGTCTTATGCTTAGGTGCTTAAAAGAAACCTGTTCAAATCTCAAAGACCTCTTAAGCCAACAAATAACAGCAGTGCTCTGCAGCAATCACTAAACCAGACACCAAAAGCAACACCAAGCATCTCACATAAGCCTACACCTAATGGCCACCCAAGTGTAAAACTCATAAGGAAAGCTTATACTTTCATTGGGTAGTCCATTGTGTGACACACAGATGTCCCACTTACAAGGTTGGACAAGGAGAACATAACAGTTAGTTGCCTATTTGGAGCCACAATCCACAATATCACACATGCAGCCAAGTTACTGCACCCCAGGTACCAATATGATTTTATCATAGTCTTTGTGGGTGTAAATGACATGAGACAGATCCCACTGGACTATATGAAAAGAGTCATGATGGGTCTCGCAGAATATGTGTGACAGGTAGATATGTGCCTTGCATTGAACAGCCTTCTACTTTCACCAAGGATGATGCCACAGTATGAACATAAAATAATTGATTTTAATAACTAGCTTAGTTTCTGGATTCACTCAAGAGGAAGCCAATATCTGTCAGAATGGGAGAACATCGTCAAAAGACCATGTTGCTTTGCAAAAGATGGTTTGCACCTGTCCACTCTACGCTTTTGGATATTGGCTCAAACTTTATCCACCCCCTTAGAGTCTTTTTTTAGGCTATGCCAAAAAGACAAAACCACCAGCATAGTGAAAAAGTTTACAAGCAGCTTTACGGTATTGCTGCTAAATACTTAGAGCCTAAAAAAAAAAAACTCCACACCCTTCAAGCCAAGAATATAGAAATCTATGCCATGATT
This sequence comes from Protopterus annectens, assembly GCF_019279795.1. Classification (NCBI taxonomy): domain Eukaryota; kingdom Metazoa; phylum Chordata; order Ceratodontiformes; family Protopteridae; genus Protopterus; species Protopterus annectens. The sequence continues at coordinate 637,776,471 of NC_056751.1, forward strand.
GAGACTTGGTTTAAAACTGTAGAAAGTACTCCAGAAGTGCAAGGCTACAGTGCCTTCTACACATGTAGAAAAACAATAGCACAGACTGGGGCCAAAGGTGGAGGTGTTTTGATCTATGTTAGCAACAAACATACTTCCAGGTTGGTTAAGCAGTGCGATACCATAGAGCTCATCCACGTGCAAGTCACCATAGGTAAGGTCTCTCACTATATCATGGCTAGCTACAGGTCCCATCTATGTTCCTAGAGTTTCACAACTCCTTCCTAAACCTACTAGAGGTGCTCACCATCCAACCAGGCACCCTATTCATGAGTGAAATTACCCCTCAATAGACTGGAAAATGTACACTTCCTCAAAATCACAAGCACAATGCTTCCTTGACTTTTTTATGCAAACAGATGCTCAAACATACTGGATCTGGTACTCCCCAACATAGGGCAGCATTGTCCTCTCCCCATGTTACATCACATCCTCACTAGTGAGGTTGGATCACAAAGCTGTCATATTTGAAATAAAAATCGACCCCCCCGAAAAAAAAATCCAGCTAAACCAGTAATAGGAACTAGTAAAAGGTAAACTATATCCTATAAAGTGACAGTTTGTCAAAATTCAATGCTCCCCTCAACCCCAAGACCACAGCTACCTATACAGAATTATTCTCAGAGTCACTAGACAAACATGCAAAGTGACTGTGTGTATAGTGATGTAATCACTTATCACCAATGAGCCTATGTGTGAATGGCTGCACAGAGGTTGGAGTACCTACAAGAAATAAACCCAAAACAAACCTCACTGGTGGAATCGACACCTAAACAGGATATATAATAAAAGAAGGAATCTCATGACCAAAATCAAGAAAAGAAACTCCCTTGATGACAAGTGCTCTCTTATACAACTAAACAAGAAACTAGGAGGTCTAATCAAGTCCAACAAGGCCAGCTATGAGGTCAGGATAGCCTCTCAAGCTAAGGACACAAGAAGTCCTTCTTCAGCTATGTCTGGAACCTTAGAAGTAGCACACAACACTGTGCTAAACTGATGGAGAAATGTGCCACCTACATCAATCAGGTTGCATACTTCTCAACTTCTCAACACAAGAAATCTGGACAAAGCTAGAAATATTGGGGGGACAAAGGCCCCAAAATAGTCAAATTTAAAATATTGCTCCTATAAACTTAGAAAGTTACTATAATGAGAGATTTTGTATTATTATATATTTTCTGAAGAAAAATGAAGTCTGAAACTTAAATGACTATCATTATTTAGTAGTATATAGTGACTTCAATCCTCTATGATTTTCCAAAAAAAAAACCATACATTTTATGAGGAACAGACCAAAATAAGAGACAAAAATCTGGACATTCTGTGAAAATCTGGGCAGCTGAGATATGTCAGGATGACATAACAAATCTACTGGCTGATAAATTCAGCTCCTACTTCACCCCCCCACCCCATAGCTTGACTAGGTGAAATGCTCTCCAACATGCTTCCCCCAGGTATCAGCAGGGACCAGGTGCTGACAGAACTCACTAAAACTAAGAACACTGCCTCCACAGGTCCTGACAACATCCCTGGTTGTCCTCTAAACAGTCTAAAACATAACCTAACAGGACCACTTAGGCACTCCTGAACTGCAGGCTATGTTCTAAATAAATGGAGGATTGTAACTGTTATTCCCCTCCACAAGGGCAGACCATCAGCTACCCAGGGAACTAAAGACTCATCAGTCTAACAAGCCTAACATGCAAAGCCATGGAATAAATTATCATCAAAATGATAAATAAGGACATTGGCAACCTACAGATACTGGACCCATCTCAATTTGGTTTTGTTAAGGGAAGGCCATGCCCACTTAACCTGGTAGACTTCTTTGAGAGGGTCACCAAGGCAATGGAGAGGGTAAAACAATGCATACAGTGTATCTTGACCCGGCTAAGGCATTAGCTACAATACCCCACTCAGGCATTGTTGACAAGCTCTCTGAGCTCACTGTAAAACTTTACACAACTCACTGGATTTTCACCTGGCTTATAGACAAGACCCAAGAAGTCAGGATCAGTGAGACCACCTCCAGCAAGAGACTAGTCAAAAGTGGAGTACCCCAGGACTCTGTGGTGGGCCCACTACTGCTTGGCATCTGCAGCTTGGAGGTCAAGGCTAATTAAAGGTTTCTGGGTCATCAAAGTTTGCAGATGATTGTAAATTGTTAGCCATTATAGATCCCCAAGACACAAACATCTTGCAGGTGGATTTAACACAGACAAAGGACTGGTGCCAAAGCCATGGCCTAAAACTCAATGCTAAAAAATGCATTATAAAGGCCTTTGGGAAATTGTCAATGCAAGTTAATTACTCCATCAATAAAATGCCCTGAAGAGTCAACCCAGTAGTACGGGATCTTAGAACATATGCAGACAGCAATGTGGCCTTTGACTGACATGCAGCTAAGATATTAAGTAAATCATTCTGTGTCACCCAACTTATAGGTAAGGGTATGGCATCCAGGTCCAAGGCAGTTATAGTACCACTCTACTTGACTCTTATCAGACCTATCTTTGAATAAAATGTCCCCTTTGGTATGCATCTAACCAGACACTTGCAACAGTTGGACTGCACACAAAAGGTTTCTCACCAGGAGAATTCATGGCATGAATACCCTGTCCTACAATGATCACCTAAAGGCTCTGTCTCTGTACTCAGTTTCCTAAAAGCTGCTGAGAGGGGATCTTTTTCTGGCTTACAGGGTTTCCTCAGACCCAGCCCTGATGAATCTGTTGCACATGCACAAAACAAACAACACCAGAAACACTAGATACAGGGATCTGAATTTCACTTGTGCCATAAACAGAACATGCTGGAAATACAGATATGTGTCCCAAAGGATCCCTGCACTATGGAATAGGCTTCCCATCCATGTAAAACAGAGTTCATCTCTGACTCTATTCAAACAAAACCTTGACAATTGCATGGGAAATTGTAAATTTATACCCAGTTTGGCCAAGTATTATACTAACTAACACCCCTTAAAATCCTTAGCTACCTGCCTACTAACATGCCCACCCATAAAATACTTGGAACCCAAATGTTTTGGGGTGCATGGCTAGCCTTGTCAGGGCTCTAGTGGTCATTGGCCATTTAACAACCTATGAAAATATCAACTTATCAACCTGTCCTGCTGAACTTGTAATGCAAATTTTGAAATCTGAATGACAGAATTTAGAAGATCTGGAAGCATGTTATGGTAAGACCCAAGGGAACATGAATTTATAATAGGAAGGTCAGGCAAAACAAACTCAATATACTTCTGTAGTTTGGTAACCAATGCCTTAGAAGCACAAGGTGTATAAGATATGACCTGTTTAGATTTTTAGCAAACATTTGACACTGTATAGGTTGATAAATAAATAGATCAACTTGGAGTGGGTCCCAGAAAGGTAACCTGAGTAAACCAGTTTTGTTGTAACTGCACACTGTGGATTATAGTGCATGGAGTTCAACTAGATGAAAAGATGGTGATCAGTGGGGCATAAATGCATCACTAGTGGGACTATTCATTTTCAGTGTTTTTATAAGTGCCCTTGTAGAAGTATTAGAAGGACATATATGGTTATTTGCTGGTAACACAACATTAATCAACAGGGTTAAAGCAAATACCTGTACAGAAAGGGTGGCAAGAAGCTAGGCAGGGGTGCAGAAATAGTGTAAGTATGTCAAGTAAAATTCAATGTAAATAAAATTATCAGTAAAAGATGTGAAAAGCATAAACCAAGAAAAGTGCTGAGGTAGAGCAGTAACAACAACAAAAATAGAAAACTAATTATAATGTTTTAAGGTGATCTAAATGTGAGCAAGTACAGAAAAAAGTTAGCAAAAAAATCTGCTTTTTGTGATACTGGAATAATGAAATGGGTGTGAAATAGCATAGCGTACATAAAAAAAGAGCTCCAGCAGGTAAATCTGTTGCCAAATGCAAAACACAAAAAAATATAACAAAAGGAACGGCTTTACCAAACACAGATTATATTATTGATGAAATAATATTAATAAAGACAGTTCATTAATCCATTTATATTCCAAATTTTGTTTTAGTTACTAAATCACCTCCTCTCAACTGATATACTCTCTCAATACTCATAACATGGCTCTAGTAGTAGAAAATAAGAAGCAATTATTCATCTTCATTATAATTATAAAGCTACTCCCCCAGATTCTCTATAGCTTGCATGGTGTGCAGGAGCTCCAGTAGGCAATATGTCTGCCATGCGATCCAGGAACAGCCTGAAAGGGCATGCATGAGCGCTATTGCACTAATCCTGCATGGACTAAGCCCCTGTATGCAAATCACCCCATTTGCAGGAGAAATCTATGCAAATGAAGTGATTTAGCAATCCAAGAAGCTTGCAACCGGCCGTGCAGGACTAGTGCAATCTGCAGAAATGTACTCGGTTAGTAACTGAGTACATTTCTGCAAAATCCAAAACGGAGCTGTGACAGCTCCAAATAAAGGCTGCATATCATGTAGTAAGCATGCCAATGGCCAAGTATATGGCCATTGGCATTGCAAACAGTGAAAAAAATTAAATAATCAACTTGTTTTTTTTTAGCTGATCCCAGCTGTTTAAGTGTAGGGCAGTGGCACGCAAATGGGATTGGGGGGATAACAAAATAAACTTAAATTAAGCATTCTAACTAAAATTAGTATTCTGCCTTGCAAGTCAATGGCAGGAAGAAGACAACATGGCCAGTGAGTAGTGGTTGCTAAGGGGGGAGGCTCAGTGTGAGACATGTAACTATGCATTAGCAGGCAATCCTATGCAAATGAGGGGAAGGATAGTGAATCCCAGTTTTCCCCAGCATGTGAGTCAGGTCCCAACAGTGTAAGAGTAGGAATAGCTTGGTGCAAGCCTAGGAGTTAGGTGGCATCATTTGGGGGTGTGTCAGGCATACTGTAAGCGGATTGTAGCCCTGTGGTTCGGGTTTGCTCCTAGTTTAGCACAGCTAAGCCAGGGGGTGTGTCTAAACCTGCCTAGCACTCTTTACAATGCCTAAGCGGGTGAGCGCACCGAATTTTAAAGGCAGAAAAAAAGTTACACCAGGAAATAGCAGCAGTGTGCACATTTGTGCACTCTGTTTGTGTGGCACACGCCCGGGCTTAAACAGGAAGGCAATGGGAAGGGAAAACAGCAGTAGGAAGGTAACCAAGGAGATCTAGCATAGCTGGCAGGTGAAATGTATCAGAATCAGCCAATTACATAGGCAGCAGACCAGCCCAGCCCAGAACACTACTATAAACTATGCAAACACCTTCCCCTCTGGTTTTCCCCACACTCTACACCACCGGTGTAAACAAGCGGGCAACTTTTAACATTCACAACAGCAAAATGATAGGGGCTGCAATAGCTATCATACAACAACTTGTGGAAGAGGCTGAGGGTGGTGAGGATGTGAATGCTGTCAAACAACCCACAGTGAGGAGACGGCAAAGAGTGTACATATCCAGAATAACCTACCAGGGGTTACATGAGCTGGAGATAGTGGAGCGCTATAGGGTGGAAAATGACCTCCTACAGCAAATTGTTGAGCTGTGCTGGCCACGCCTCACACACAGAACTAACAGAGGGGAACACATCCCAGTGGATACCAAGGCATGTGTAGGCCTAAGAATAATAGCTACAGGTACCTTCCAAAGGCCAACTGGGGATATGATGGGGATCTCACAGGCATCAGCATCAAGGGTACTCCACCAGTTCCTGGATGCCATGTCAGCACATGTCAGTGGGCATGTATATTTCCCCAACACCCGTGAGGCGTTGGCCAGCAATATGCAACTGTTCCACCAAATAGCAGAATACCTTGAGGTAGTGGGTGCTATAGACTTCACGCACATATGCATCAAAGCACCACCTGGTGAGCGGGGTAGGGTCTACATCAACCACAAGGGCTTCCCCTCCATCAACTGCCAGGTTGTGTGCAATGCCCAGGGCATAATAATGAATGTGTGTGCTGGCTGCCCTGGAAGCTATCATGATTCCCACATCTGGCATCTGACACAGCTGTACCAGAGATTTGACAATGGGGACATCCCTGAAGGTCACCTAGTGGGGGATGCTGGATACGCACTGGAGCTGTGGCTGTTGACACCCATCAGAAATGCACACACACCCGAACAAGAACTCCATAATGAGGCACACTCACAGACCAGAATTATAGTAGAGCATGTGTTAGGGATGCTCACGTCATGGTTGTGGTGCGTGGACACATCCAGTGGAGCCTTGCAGTACTCACCAGCTACATGTACCTAAATTGTCCTTATATGTGCCATGCTGCACAATATGATCCTGTGGAAACAGCTGCAGCAGGAACAGCACGGGGCAGGGCCACACACCCCCCCCACCATTGCCAAGGCCTGCACAGGCACAGAGTGACTTAGAGGAGGAACAACCTGAGCCTGGCCCAGTAGGTAGAAGGAGGCATGCCCAGTATGCCCTGGCCTTGGCAAAGAGGCAATGCATAGCACATATACTGACACAGGAGGGACCCAGGGAATGACAACTCTCTCTGACTCTCACATACAGTAAAAGGGATGCCAAACATTACACTACCTGTGCTCAACCATGTGTAGGGAGTGTACTATGTGCATCCGACATAGGCAGCCCTGCAACACCACCCTCAATAATGGGACACCCACAAAGTAAGTGACTTACACATGCCAGTCAGGGAGGGGTTCACATACTCAACATCAGTCAAAGCCAGTAGGACAGGTGTAGACAAATGCAAACAAAGGCTGTGCTATGGCCTCTGAATGATGCCTATGGGTAACCTCCCCCCCCAGGCCTACACAGACAGATGACAGCAGGTCAGGCAGTGGGATGTCAGTTCAGAAGGGTAGGAAGTCTGAAACTAATATGTAGGTAAATAAAAGCTAAGATCTGTAGTAGACCGGTTTGCCTCTAGGCAGCATGACAGGTAAGACTACAGAATGAAATGGAGTACCTGACATACCCTTACAGTCATAGCAAATGTGTACAAGTGTCAGGTGTGCCCGCATCCTATGCAGACATGTAGTAACAGGCAGTTGTGCCCCCCCAATCCTGTGTAGACATGTAGAAATAGTTAGGTGTGCCCACCCCCATCCTACGTAGCAATGTAGTAACAGTCGGGTGTTCACCCCCAAAGCCTTTGTAGAAATATGGAAATAGTCAGGTGTGCCCCCCATCCTATGTAGAAATGTAGTAACAGTCAGGTGTGCCCACCCAATCCTGTGTAGAAATGTAGAAATAGTCAGATGTGCCCCCCATCCCATGTAGAAATGTAACAGTCAATGCCATGAGATCGACGGATACCCTGCAGAAACAGTATGCTACCTGTAGGTGTACAACACATAGGTCAGCACTGCATTACAGACTACCTGGACTTGAGCTACACATTCAATACAGATGGGTACACTGGGCATGCTCACACACATAGAGAAATGAAGGCAATGTCAGTCAACAACACACTGAAAGGTCATACTGGGCATGCTCACACACTTAAACACATGAAGGCCCTGTCTGCAAACACCAGTGGACCAGACATAAGTGGCAGTCACAGATGTTAGTGCAGACACTCCTCAGTATGCACCACACATGCTTTGCACACACAGTGGACAGGAATACAGACATATATCTAAAGACAACACACTATAATAAGCCCGAGGTAGACGTACATACATGTGCGGAAGAGGATGAATGTGACAAGGAGCCATCCAGGCCTGTCCCACCCAGCACACAGCCAAAGGGCCACAACCACATGAGGTTCAGATGTCACTCACTGTAGATACTAGCCACTGGTATCTGTCAGCAGTACAGACTATGTGGTGCATGTGCTAGCTGTGCAACATGACTGCACAAGGAAGGTGTCATCTAGCATCTGTATACACGTACCTGTAAAATATGTCAACCTCTAGATGAATGGGTTATGGCCCATGCACACACACACTGCCTTCCCCATAGCCATATTATGACAAGCCTGCTGAGATAATCCACTGTGAAAAACACATTTGAGAGAATTGTAGCCCAGTAATCTCTGTGGTGTGTCCCATAACTGTGGGCTGCTGTAGTGTGATAAGCTAGTTAGGAAGGAGTTCTAATCCCAATCTTGGCATGTGTGTGTATGCATCTGTCTGTCTGTGTAGAGAGCAATGCTTTTTAGGGTAGTCACACTCCCTACAATTGAAATGCACTACTTTAGTAGGGCTGCTAATGTCATCCACCTAGAAATACACCTCTGGGAAGATTACAGCTCAGTAATCTCTGTAGTATGTCCTGTAACTGTGTACTGTTGTAGTTTAAGAAATTAGTTAGGTAGGTGTTCTAATCCCATGCTTGGTAGGTGTGTATGTCTGTCTGACTTTGTCTGTATAGAGAACAATGCTTTTTAGGGTAGTCACACTCCTTACAATTCAAATGCTCAACTTTGCCAAGGCTGCTGATGTCATCCACCCAGAAATACACCTTTGTGAAGGTTGTAGCCCAGTAATCTCTGTAGCCGTCCTATAACTGCATACTGCTGTAGTGTGATGCATTAGATAGATAGGTGTTCTACTCCCAGACTAGGAAAGTGTATGTGCATGACTGTGGACAGCGTACAGCTTTTTAGGCTAGTCACACTCCCTACAATTCAAATGCTCAACTTTGGCTGATGTCATCCACCTAGAAATATACCTCTGGGAAGGTTGTAGCCCAGTAATATCCATAGGGTGTGCCATAACTGTGTACTGCTGTAGTGTGATATAGAACTCTGGTAGGGTTCTATTCCCACCCATGGCAGTTCTGAATGTTTTGTTTGTGTTTCAATGTCTGTGTAGGGAGCAATGCATTTTAGGCTAGTAACACTCAGTACATTTCAAATGCCCTACATTGGCAATCCTGCTGGTGTCATTCATTGTGAAATACACCTTTGGGGAAGGAGATTTCCAGTAATCCCCATGGTGCGTCCTATAACAGCTCTATGCTGTAGTGTGCTATAGACCTCAATTAGGGGTCCTATACCTACACATGTCAGTGGTGGATGCTTTGTGTGTGTTTCATTGTCTGTGTAGGGAGCAATGCATTTTAGCCTAGCCACACTCACTACAATTTGAATGTCCTACTTTGGCAATCCTGCTGATGTCATCCAATGTGATATACACCTTTGGGAAAGGAGTACTCCAGTAATCTCCATTCCGCATACTATAACTGTGTAGTGCTGTAGTGTAATAAACTACTTGGGTAGGAGCTCTACTCCCAGACATGACAGGTGTGTGTTTGTAACTCGTTTCCTATAGTTTCATAGTTTCATAGTAGTGTACTAGGCTATCTGCCCGGGGGCATTTATAAGCCTAGCCAACAGTGATGTGGCTTTACGCCACCCCATACTATATAGTTGCGCCTCTCTAGTAGTGACACATGTGGGACCCCATTATTTAGTAAACTATACCTCTGTCTAGTAGTGACACTGAGGTGACTCCCGGGGTAAACTTGCGATCTCCCATCCATGCATCGAGATTTTTCTTGAACAGTGCCAATGAAGGGCTCTGTCTCACATGAACTGGGATTTTGTTCCAGAGTATGGGTAACCTCTGTGTTATGAATCTATCCCTCCAGCATGTCCTATTCATATTTGTGCAGAGGTTGAAATCTTTAGCTCGTGTGGTTCTGGTGGATTTGGATTTTTGAGATGGAGCATGTCCATCAATTCCTGGTTGGACATGGCCCTGTATGTTAGGCACAAATCACCTCTGAGCAGGCGGTATGCTACTGAATAGAGCTGGAGTTTCTTTAATCTAGCTGGATAAGGCACATGTTTGAGACCTATGATCCTCTTGGTGAGGTACCTCTGGGGTCTTTCCAGTTGTTGCATGTGCCGGGTGAGATACATCCCAAATGGAGCATTATATTCAATCATGGGCCTGACAAGGAGGAATATAGAGGTACAATGACCTCCTTTGATCTGGATGAGAATCCCTTCATGATGAGATGGGCAAGGTAGAATGTCTTTCTGACCACTTTGGCAACATGGTTGTCAAAGGAGAGGTCACTATCGACTTGAGTCCCCAGGTCTCTGATTACTTCTTCCGTATTCAGTGGGTTATTGTCTACGTGATAATTTGTGGGTACTTTGTTTTCCCAAAGGGATGACTATACATTTTTGGCGTTAAGTTTGAGGCCATGATTCCGGCACCTGTTGTCCGTTCAGTGAGACCTTTCTGTAGGATGTGTGTGTCAGCAGGTGAATCAACTATGGCACCCAGTTTGCAGTCATCTGCAAACTTTGTCAGCCATAATCCTTCCATATTTGCTTTCACATCTGAGAAGTAAATGCCGAATAGGAGTGGACCCAAGACTGAGCCCTGTGGGACACCACTTGTGACTGGTTTTGAGTCTGACATGGCTCCAGCAATTTTAACCTTATGGGTTCTGTTTTTTAGCCAGTTTGCTACCCATCTTGTGACATATGGATTTACATTTAGGCTGCTGAGCTTGTCAATGATGCCAGAGTGTGGTATCGTGTCAAAGGCCTTAGCCAAGTCCAAGTAGGCAGTGTGGACAGCCTTGCCCTCATTGATGGCACTAGTGACTGTCTCAAAGAAGTCAACCAGGTTTAAGAGGCAGGATCTGCCTTTTACAAAACCGAACTGTGTGGGATCAAGGGTCTGCAGATCCCCAATGTCGCCATTTATGAGTTCCATGATGATTCTTTCCATAGCCTTACAGACCAGGCTGGTCAAACATATGGGGCGGTAGTTACCTGGGTCAGTAGAATTTCCCCCTTTGTGGAGTGGGACCACTGTTGCTGTGCGCCAGTGTTCAGGTACATATCCTGTAGTGAGGCTAAGATTGAATAGAGTTCTTAGGGGCGGGTTTAGTTCATCTTGAAGTGGAGTTGGGTGTGAGTGTGTGACACCTGTGCACAATGTGGAGTAGATTTTGCAAATTTCTTATATGGTGGCCCTAGTATACATCACAATGCCCACCATACAGGGATAACAGATGTGAAATAGCCGAGAGGCTGGGGTGCAAATCCATGCCCATACATGTGACATCAAGGCCAGGCAATGACAGTTAACAACCCCAGTATTACCCAGAGCACACTCTCAACCCATGTCTCATACACACACACACACACACACACACACACACACACACACACACACACACACACACACACACACACACACACACACACACCTAGGCAACAGCCAATATGTGGGTAGTACACTGCATATTGGCCATTGATAGTAACTATGGAGTGATTGCAGTGGGCTGCAGAGGGCATGGCACCCTGTCCATCTGTCCAATAGGCACGTGCATGCAAATAGTGCACCTTCCCCATGTTCCCCACTGGGCACCTGCAACACCTGTGGTGCCATCACATCTGACCCACAAAGGACATACCATGCCTGAAAACATGCCCTGTATGGACAGATGCCACTGACACCAGGGAATGCTGTTAGCATGCTATCAATGTAGGTGCAGGGTAAACCTGCTGTCCATGACCAGTTCCCGCCCCAGGTGGCCAAGACTGGCACATCTGATGATAATCTGTGTACACAACATGGGCCAGACACCCCAGGTACAGTTCCACATATCACTGTACATGCATGTGAGAGGTGTGCACATCCCAGCACTGTCCATGTCATGGACTAAGGAACACATACATGGCAGGCGATGCACAGCATTGGCCACAGACAATAGTCACCCAGGTGACTGGATGGGGGATACAATACCCACCTGTGTGGGCAAATGCAGAAACTACAGCCCTGAGCCACAATGCAGACCATTGTTATGGGGCCTGATGCCAAGGTATACCCATCATCTAGTCTTGTATAACCGTCTGGCACAGTCAAACACCACACACTCTTGCAGAGATGCTCCCATGCATGTCAGTACTGGCAGCCTGTGTGTTTGTGTGTGTATTGTATGATGCGTATGATCACATCCACACTCACTACAACCCCCATTGGCATACTGAAGCATGCTGTCTGATGTCAGACACCTCCCCATAACCTTTGCCCATATAACCTCCGTGTGACCCGTGTGGTGCTTGTGATACCTACACAGTAATGTGTTGTGGCAATCTCACTAGTGATGAGTTGTAATCTTGGCCCTGCCAAGTGTGTCAATGTCTGTGCATCCCTATGAGATTGTGGCTGTGTTGACGCTGGGACCTGTTCATGTGGACAGGCACGTGTACTTCACCTACCGTATAGCTACCATATCCCTGATGCAGATGTCACTCACCATCACATATATGTTCTGAGGGCTCCACAACATGTAACCTATGTAGTGCATCCAGAACTGTGATAGCACTACATAGTCATCAGGGGTTTGATACCTTGTGCTGCTAGGTGTGTGATACAAACATGCCTACATTTTACTCTCCAACCCCTCATTGACTTGTCTTTGCCTCTGTCTGCCTCTCTCACTCCCTCACTGCAGCAGCATGTGTACTTTAGGTAATACTCATGATCGGCTGAAGGCCTCTGCATGAATTGTTACCCTCCCCTAGCTGATTGCAAATGGAACAGCTGTGGTAATATTCCCATAACCAATTGCATGGAAACACACTCCAGTATCTAGGAACATCATGTTGGTGTTGGGCCTTTTCATTCACTGTGAGCAGGAACTCAATCTGTTGTTTGACAAACAGCATCTCAGATGGATTGAGGATTTACCTTTGACAACATACACTGTGGAAACATACCAACATACAGGAGGGGGATGTGCCTGACCTGATTACAGACTGTAGGTGCTTCTATACTGCATTCAGAGTAATGTTGGTTTAACAGGGTGTGTGCAGATATGGCTGTCCTACATGTATTAATACCTGCCATGTCAGTTCTATGTTTATGAGGACTCCCCATCTGTAGGGTCATCTGCAGACTGGGCAGTGTGTGGTGCCTTTGGTTTCATGTGTTACCCACAGAGCATGAATCTGTGAAATACAGAAGGTAGTGTGAGGATTGCAGTCTGTAGATGGTGAAAACCATGACAGTTACTGACGTCATACCCTCATAGGACATATATTGTGACAAACTCTGTTACAACAGTAAATGCATGATGTTATCACAGCAACATGTCAATATTGGCCCTATGTATGTGCTTCCACCCACAACTCTGTCAACCTTTTGTACATATGTCATACATTAAGAGGTGCATATGTACTGTACACCATGAATAGTGTCATCATATCTGATAACAAGCCAGTGAGATATCAGACTGCTACACATGTTATGTACAGTAGGGGTTATATTTGATGACATAACATGGACATTCTGTGATTGTTTGTACAGTATTGAGGTCTGTGTACTTATGGTGAATGTCGACAGTGTGTGTATTGTTAATATGTACCTTAGCCTATGTACAGACTGTGGTAGATGTCATTATTCTAGGTCCTATCCTCTCTGATGTTACATGCTGCTCCGCTATATGTTACCGTATAGGCTTACATGTTTGTAGGCCAGACACACACATGTCCCATACCACAGACACGCATCAGGCCACACTGTGTAGTGGCCCAGTATATGTAGGGTTAGTGTGTGAGTGGCACATATGAGGATGGTGTTGGACAGATAGTCCATATACTGTAATATTATGCTAGCTTACCATATGTGGCTGTGTCTGTGTTCACATTGGTTGTGGTTATGCACTTTCACACAGGTGTATCTTACCCTGTGCTGTGAGATGCCTGTAGAGCCTGCTATATATACAGGTACATGTGCATTTCCCCAAAGAAGATGTAGGCCAGTGTTGAGCCAGTCTGTCTGTAGCCTGCACAGTGCTTTGTTACATGCCTAGCAGCTTAGTGTACTTACCCAGTGAGATGTCATGTCCAGATACTTGCCAGGTGTACTGCTGCCAGGCCTCCCTTAACAGTCATGTATATCAGACAGAGCGATGGGATGCTGTACAGATGTATGTCAATATCTAGTGCGTAGTATGTGGTCAAGGTCTGTACCAGCAGTTATTATGTGTCAGGACAGACAGGGGTGTGTGAATGCATAAACTATTGGTATGAATGCATACCAGTCGTTATGTGTTATACCCATCTACATGGCAGAATGTCCACATCTATTGGCCGATATCGCTGCTGTAGTCCACAGGAGCATTACGTGCTTGCAGCGGTACTCTACTATGATGTCCTTAGGATGTCTGTCAGTAGCCAATGGCGCACATGTGGAAAGCAGATGTGACCTCCAACATACACCGGGTTCCTATTAGAAGACTGAAGATGCATTCTTTCAAATGCATTTTGGTCGAACTTCAAAGAGTGAAATGTCAAAATATCGAAGCAGCTTTTAAGCGAATTCTTTCCCTGGGAAAGAATTCGCTTGGCCACTTCGTTACTTTGCCGTTTTTTGCACTGTAGTGTAGTCTCGGAGTTGGTATATTTAAATAGCGGGGGCAAAGCCCCCCACTTAATGTAATGTTTAAAGTGTTTTATTTTTTTATTTTTTTTTTTTTTGTTTTGCTGGAACAGCGATTTTTTCCCCTTGACAGTTCAAGATTGTAAGCTTTCGCTTACATAAGGTCGATTAATCACTGTTTTTTTTAAGCATTCAGTGATCTAATATAGACCCCACACACCATGTCTGTGAAGACAATCCCTATAACAGTAGCAATAGTCTACTAATATACCTGCTATACATATCTGACATCCCCTTGCACTACAAAGTTGGGACTATAGGGGCTGAGATAGGGCTACACCCCATGTATAGGGACATATAGTGAATATATATGTATCCAGATATCTATATAGATAATTACACATGTACATATCAACATATATAGATGGGCGTGTATATGTACATAGATATGTATATACACACCCAGATATATACATATACAGAGCATTATATGTCTACACATATATAGATAGTGATACATATGCACATATACGTATACCACGCTGCCATTCCTGCCAGCAGTCCACTGCTGTTCTATCCCCCACACATACAGTGGGGCTGGGGCCATATATGTGTAGCCTTCACCTACACAATACGTGTGTGCCCATATGCACTCCAGAGGTGAAAGTATGTAACAGTGGTATATGGCCCTGTATTATTGAGTCTAGGGGGGATGCACCATACATGACCTAGGCTTTTACAAAATGTGGGGGTATCAGGGGTGAGCTGCCCTAAGGTATCTGTATGTACAGTACCATACATTTCACCTGTCTTGACATTACTTACATAAAGCTGGTTACTGCAGGCCTACTGCCTCCTGCCATACAGTTCTGTTTGCCAGTGTGCCTGAGATTGTGTCAGTTATGCCTTGTTATGTAACAGTTACATCCCATTTGGTCAACTGAAGTCTTTACCACCTAGTGATTGTGTACAGAGTGTAGATAGAGGCTGCTGGACTATACACCTGCATCACTTACTGATGATTGTGTGGTATCCTGTGGCCCAGTCTAACTTCACTATTGTACGATTTGGAGAGCTTGGCCTGGACAGCAACAATTGTGAACCTTTCCAGACTACTGTATTAGTATAACTGTTTCACAGTTGCATTACTCTGTTTATATGGATGTCAGTGTCTGAACAGCTATATGACATGGCATATAAAACTGTAATAGTACACAAATAAAGGTTTTCCATTTCTGCAAACCTGTGTGTGGTGTTTTATCCTATGACCTCTCTGTGGGTATATGTTGCAGGCACCGAATGTCATTTGTATGGGTGACTCATCCAGTGTCCAGTTGTTAGGGTGTTAACTGTAGGTATAGTGGCTGTTCCATATTGTGTGCGTCTACTACATAAGTATCTTACTGTACATATCTCTGCTTGTGTATGTGTAGTCACATGTATATCTATATATATGTGTGTACATATATATATATATATATATATATATATATATATATATATATATATATATATATGTGTATATATATATATATATATATATATATATATATATATATATATATATATATATATACATTTCTAATGAAGTTCATGATTATTAAAGTGGACGAAATGCATTAAAAAATATAAGGTGATGGCAGTTTTCTTGCTTCAGTCATATACTGGCATTTTTTTATCTGTTTTTTGGTGTGTGTCAGTGAAATATATATATAAAAATATGTATATCTGTATCTGCATATATGTGTCTGTGTATATCTATCCTGGGGATGTTGATAGCTTACAAATTTTATATTTCCTATGGGAGCCAGACTGTACTGCATGATATGTTACCAATACCAGCCTGACATCATACAGGTGGGATGTACTACTGTTAACATCTTGTGCCCATGTCGTATCAGGACCTGGTTATGGTATCTGCAACACTTGGTAGTGTATTGCAGGGTGGATGTGTTTGGCTGGGGGGGGGTGGGTATACCTATTCGTACAAGACGTATATTGTTTGGGGCCTCTCAACCCTATTAATGGTGCATGTGGACACATATGATTTAGTTAATCTCCCATTGATATCTACACATGTATGTCCATATATACGTATATGGATGGATATATATATATATATATATATATATATATATATATATATATATATATATATATATATATATATATATCTGCTTACATATATATATATATATATATAAAACTATGTCCATATATACCTACATAGATATATATCTGCTTACATATAGGGAATTTGCTGTGTATATGTAGACATATAGGTGTAAACATATACATGTGTTGATGTAGGCATTCCCATGAATATATGTTCATATATATTTATATATATATATATATATATATATATATATATATATATATATATATATATATTTACACACACACACATATATATATATATATATATATATACATATATAGATATGTTGTAGCTGTTTAGATATTAATATATTTACACACACACATACATCTACATGTTGGACTACATTCTTTGTACTCTTTAATGACTGGGATGGATGATATGTTTTTGAAATCATTAGGGTTATGTACATCTGGCATGGCTTAGTGGTAAATCACTTTGTCTATGGTGTGCAGGGTCCTGGGTTTGAGCCTTGCAGAGCCTGTTTATTTTGTTGTTGGGCAGAACACGGGCTGTTGGATACAGAGTGATTAAGGCACTTTAAAGCAGTTGTAAGTGGGTTTCCACAGAGGTAAGCACTGCTAACTTCCACTTACAGTTTTCAGTTAGCTTCTAAATTGCTTAGCCAGATTAGGCATTGCTTACCCTCACGCAAACAGGCTTAGATCCGCTTACTGCTGCTTAAAAGTGCTTACTCCTGCGCTAATTTCTTTAAAAGAAAATAAAAAAGGGTTGATAGGAAAGTGGTGAAAAGGAGGCACAAAGAGGGAAAGACAGTAGGGAAAATAGTTAGGGATGTGCAGGAAGGGTGTAGGGAAAGTCCATAGCTGCCCATTTCTTCTACAGCAACAGCTGTGTATATACACTGAATTTGGATGTAGATTTGGCCACTCAAACCCCTGGGAGAGGGGTGAGGACAACAATAATAAGCTGTGATGCCAATTAGATCCAATTACATGTGTGCAGTGGACACATGTGAAATGGACAGCTCTGTATGGGGTGAGATTTTTTTGTGGGAACAGATTGCCCTTTTTTTCTTTTTTTCAGGTGAGAGTGGGATGTTGGGGAGGGGTATTAGGTATATTTGGGGAGGTAGGTTGCATAGGTTAACAGACAAGATACACAAGACACATACAGGGGTGGTATATGACACATGTGGGGGTTAAACACCTTGATGTGGAGGGGTGTTGCGATATCGGAAGCCCACAATGCTCCTAGTGGTAACAGTGGGACTGAGATCCCCACCCATGGGCAGTCACCACTGCACCTTCACAGCCCCGAAGGTGGCTGTGCTGGGGGCTGAGCCGCAGAGCCAGACTGACTCTCTAATTGTGACATGCGGCCCTCGAGCTGGCATAGAAGATCACCAAACTGCTTGTTGATTACTGTGCGCACCACGACCCCGACCTGGCAGTGGGTGACAGGTGCCTGTCCACGCCCACTCCCAGGGAGGGATGAGCCCCATCCCCTGAGGCGGTTCCACCCAAAGGTGGTGCAGGACCAAAGTGCAGGGAGGTCCAGGGTTGGGCCCCAGACATGCTGGTGCCCAGTGCCATGGCCAGCTGAGGTGTCAACACATTCCACAGTTAGGTATAACAGCATGCATAGATATTCCCATTAACCCAGACACCAGATACAGGACAGTTGCGTAGCAAACAAAACATATGCATATATGGGACCACAGTGGTAATTAGAACAGCATGCAGGTACGTTGATGGCACCATGCCAACAATGTTGGAATAATTCAATATGGCACATGCATGGGAACCATTAAAATATTTATCAAACAATTGGACATTATCAGAGTCATTACATACCAGTTGGGGTGGGTATGTTGATTATTGTTGGAGATAAGGTGGGGGGGGAGATGTCAGTTAACAAGTAGTATATTCCTGTAGTCCACATTACTTTCCTAGTCAGTGCTGTTATCTGTACCTTACAAGTCTTACTACACTACCCTATAGCTTTATTTTGGACAGTGATATGGCTGCAGTCATCATTACACATGAACCATTTCTTACCTGCAGTAAACACCTCTTACCTGGTATCTCTGTGGAGGGAATGTTTGTTAACACTGATTAACTGTTTGTACACATAAGCCTGGATTCTGGGTTGATGTTTTGCTCTTTGCTATCCAACTCTTTCTGCACAGACTCTGGGCATGTGTTGACCACATGCTGGTGTGCCTGGACATATCTAGAATATTGCCCTCTTCCACCTTTAGTGACCTGACACACACATATACATGCTTTCCTACACAGTTATATTATGTAGCACAGTGTGGGTGACAGTGACCAGTGATACTTTATTATTCAGAGAAATTGCAACACTCACAATCCCCTACAATACTAGGGTGAACAGTACCGGTACAGGTTATATTGGTCGTATTCTCAGCACAGTGTTCGTATCCAATGTACCTGTTGCAGCAATGGTTGTTAGCACTACCTGACTGTTGCCACATAAAGTTCCAGATTACACATTAGTATTATGCACAAACATCTCACTCTTTTACCGTACACATTCTGGTCACAGCTTGACAACATGGGAGTTTAGATAGGATATACTTGAAATATTACTCTCCTAAAAGTTTCAGGGGTTGCTGAAGTGACAGGTGTGTTCTCATGATGGTTGACAATCACTTGTATTCCCTGTTTGCTGGCTACACATCTGGGATCATCCCACAGACTTACCAGGGGGCAGGCAGCAGATATGGGCACATATACTGGACAGTCTGGCCTCATGTGTACAGTTGTGGGTATGAATCTGTATGCAGTCTAATTCCACTCCCAGGATTCAGATCATGGCTGTGTCTGCTTTCTGTCTTATTAATCCTTTGTGCTTATGCATTCTGAACTTGTATAACAAACTCTTATACAGATTTCCTATACAGTTACATGTAGTAGGATAGTGTGGATGACAGTGATGTGTAATACCTCATTATTCAGAGCAACTGCATATCATTCTTGTATTTCTGGTCACAGTGTTGGTATTTGACAGACCTGTGGGAGGAATGTTTATTAGCACTGCGTGAATGTTCCCACACACAGTACCAGGTTCCACATTACTATTATGCACATACATCTCACTCTGTTACTGTACACACTCTGACCACAGCTTAATAAGTTGGGGTGTAAATGGAACATAGATGGCTTCTTAGTCACATAAGGTATTGGGTAGTTGCTAGTGTGCCAGGTTTGTTGTCATAGATGTGTGTCAAGCAGTTGTATTTTCTGTTTGCTGCCTATATGTCTGGGATCATCCCACTGATTTCCAAGGGGGACAGGTTGATTAGGCAATAGATATGGGCCACTTTAATAGACATTCTGGACATATCTGTACAGTTGTGGAGTATGATTCTCTATGCAGACTACTACCACTGGCAGGATTCGAACTGTGGCTGTGTGTGCTAAAAAAAACAACAGTTTACATCTCAGTTGCATGTGCTATTCATTTTTTGTTGTTTGCGTTTTCCCTGTTTACTGTCTATGTGTCTCTCAGATGTACTATATGGCCTCTGGGGATTACACCTATCATATACAGGCATTCCTACCCATTCAATTTATGGTGCATGGTGTGGGTAACAGTGCTTAATACAACAGTACTATTACATGATTGCAAATCTACATTACCATATGATACCAGAATATACACATGCAGTCCAGCAGTTAGACCTGTTTTGTCAGGATATTACACTTTTATTGACGTACAAACAATATGAGACTCTTCCTGCCATATTCTGTAGTGTATGCAGTACTTGCATTGAACAATACAGGTTTTATACTAGCAATTAATTTACTACTACTTATATTTTTATTTCCTATGACAGTAAAAGCATAAGTATTACTGACCTGCCTCACATCGCAACCTCGCCAAGCGGCTGATGTGGGCCTCCTGGTTCGCGGCCCTCTCCATTGCAGCTGTGGGGGACATAAGAGGAATATTGAGCCATACCAATCCATGATATATCTGAGCTGCCAATTATTACATACATACTGAGGTGATACTTACACACATCTGGAACATCCCCTGATGCTCTAGCCTCTTGGAGCCACTCCTCCAAGAGGTCCCCCTTCCACCGCTTCAGGTTGGCATAGTAGTGCCTGATCTGCTCACCAGTTCGGGGTATGCCAGTGACACTGGTGAGGTTGCGGGCGAGATGGTCTTAGGCCTCTGCCTTATATTGGGAGCCCTCATACTGGCCCTGCAGCAGTCTCTGTGCATGATCTTTAACTAGGAGTCCTGCCATGACCTTGGACTCCTGGATGCACCAGTGCTGCGCCCAGAAGTGCACTCCTTCTCCCCTTATTACCATAGTGCCTGCAAGGGGAAGCTGGAACAAGTTATGAGATATATTCCCGCCTCTTGAGTTTAAGTAGGGCCGATTTCCTGCACTTTTCCGTGATTGACCAGTTTTGAAAAGGCTACGCTATGAGCAAACTTGCTTACCTAAGGTTGGCATTGTTTAAAGGGGTATACCACTGGGCACAAAGAGTTAGCTGATCTACACATTGCTCACACCTTCTAAGCTGGCCTGTGCAATGCTTAGCGTTGCTTACATTAGACCTTCATTATAATACCTTTTTGGCATTGTGTTATTATTCATTACACCTTATATGTATGCCTGGTATCCCTGATTGATGTGTACGTACACTCTGTGGGGTCCTTGTGTTTTATTGGGGACTTCAACAATCTATTACAATTACACCTCATTTCTGGGCTTACTGCTGTACTCCAGTTCACATATTTATGTTATGTAGTAGAAGTAGTTATGGCACATATGACTGTATACTGATGCCTTTCACAGGTTCAGTTTGGATATACTATGGTGAGGACTTGTTTGCTACTACCTCATTCTTCTGTACTTCTGTGATGGCTTGGTGGATAACTACTGGGACTATGGTGTATAGTTTTCTGGGTATGAGACCTGCATGGCTGTTTATTTTGTTGTTGGGCAGAACAAGGGCCGTTGGTTACAGAGTGATTAAGGCACTTTTGAGCAGTTGTAAGCGGGTTTGTGCGATGGTAAGCACTGCTAACCTGCCATTACATCTGCTTACAGGGAGTTAGCTTCAGAATTGCATAGCCAGTGTAGGCATTGCTTACTACCAAGCAAACAGGCTTAATGCCACTTACTAGTGCTTAAATATGCTTACCACTGCTTATTTCTGCTTACACCTGCTTACTAGTGCCTTATTCATTATGACACTGACACCTCACATGTGCATTTACTGCAGTACTCCAGTTCAGAAATATATGTTATTTAGTGGGTTATGCAACAAAAATATTGGTCATAATGTGCCTTGCCATGTAGAATGGAATGTGCTGCAGTGGGATTTGACCAGGGAATGCCTGCTCGTAAGGCGAATGTTCTGCCCACTACACTGTTGCTATGCTTCTTCATTTGCATATATCTTCCTTGTTATCCTCTTCAGCCTTTTAAGCTGCTTTAACCGTAGCTAAGTGATAGCCACACCCACGCACCTACGGTTAGCTGTAATCGGAATTTTATAGAAAAAAAAAAGGGTTTCTTCATTTTATTTCTACATTCTGTTGCTGTTATACACAAGGGGGACTGTTGGTGGGGATATGCGGTCACCTGTGAGCGGTCTCGCTCATTGCATACCCCTTTCTGCTGTTCTACATTGCAGGGGCATGTTTATTCTGAAAGCTCTGCTCTCAGACACACACCCTGCCTAGGAACTCTGGCAGCACGCGTCATTAATATGCATGGCGTGCTGCTGGCCTGCTCCTAAATGGTCACTTACATGCAGGACTAAGCTAGTCCTGCACAAAAGATTAGTAAATCCGGGGACTGTCTATAATGGAGAGTGCAGCTTTGGAAGCCTTGTTAACATTACATTGCAGGCAAAAAGAGGCTGTCCAGAGAAAGACAAAAAAAAATTACCAAAATCTTAACTGGCATCCCCAAAAAGAGAGAGGGGAAAATTCATATCAGTAGCAAAAAGTAAAGGAGGCAGTGGATAGACGATAAAAATTGTAAAGTATCATAAAGAAACCAACAAAATCCAACTGGGTAACATCCTTCAAAGAATCCTTGATAAAAGCAGGACAGTGTTTAAGGTAAGAGGCACGGTTTGAGGAACACACAAGGAGACATTATTTCATGGAAGAGCGATTAGATGTTGCAAATACACATACTTGAAATGTTTGCATTAAAAATGATGAATTATTTTAAGAATGCATGAGGGAAGCATAAAGCCGTCTTTACAAGGCCTTTCATAACATTATGTTGATTACACTTGCTTAAGAGCAGAAGGATAAAATAAGTCTTATTTCAGTTTTAGGCATTTCATGCTCTAACTTGTTACCTTCATTACCATCTTCCTCACTTTGTCTCAATTTATATTATGCCATCCTCAATGCCTTGGTGAAATCCACCTCCTCTTCCTCACTTTGTCTCTATTTATATTATGCCATCCTGAATGCCTTTGTGAAATCCACCTCCTCCACCTTTTCTGGCTGTCAGTTCCATAGCTACACAACCTTCTCTTTGAAGAAGTATTTTCAGAGGTTTATGGAATAATCAGTTCCTACAATCTGTTGCCTGTGTTCTTCTGGTTCAGCAGTACCCCTTCCCATCTCCATGACATGATCTTGTGTACTATCATCACACTCACTTTCTATTCTCGTTTCTCATGCTTTGGTCATGTTGTTTCCTTTGCACCGTTTTGCTCAAGCAGACTGATGTCCTTTTTTCTCTCTGGCCTCCCTAACTGCATACATTACTCAGTGTTTTTTGTAAACAGGTCCCTGTAGATTTGGGTATTACCTCTTTGTGTCTGGGGTCTATCTATCCATGGATACACCCCAGAATTCTGTTTGCTGCTGCCACTGCCCCCTACTTTGACCCTGGGGGTCTAGTCTCAGAGTGATTCACACCCCTAAATTCTTTTTGTTCTCTGTTACTCTCAGTCCCCTTCACCAGTTAATATTTAACACCAGGACTCTTGTGGTGCAGGTGCTGTACTTTGCATATTCTGCATCACGGGTCTCAAATGTCCCTGACTATGAAAGAATGACCCACATTTTGCCTCATATTGTAGACTGTTCTAAATAAAATTAGAATTTTTTTATAAAATCATAACAGACATTTGGGTTTCAGACTTTGTATCCTTCAGAAAATATATTCTAATCCAAAACCCATTATGTTACCAATTCCCTAAGTAAATATTGAAAATCTATCCCTGATTTTTGTACCTTTGCTTTTTATTACCTTTGTCTTTGTCCCTGATTCTTGAGTTAAAAGGTTGAAAGTCATGGTCTGCACTTTAAGTCAACTGCCTCCCTTCCCCATACTTCATTAGACTTTAAAATGTTTCCATAGACCTTCTCATTTCTCTACTTGTACAAGCGGTCTATGTTACTGTGAGGCCAGCAATGTGCACCCTCCCTCATGTATCACTGCTTGTGCCTCCCTTCATGCCTAGACTCTTTGCATTGTAAAGTAATTCTATCCAATCATGGTGCAAATCACCCTTGTTTATTTCTCTGTTATGTTTTGCTTCCTTTTTTCTCTATCTCATGCCTGAATACTTACCTGCTCTTCTGCTTCTATGCTATTCCATTCTTCCTTCTATCGTAGTTGAAATGTGGAATCTTTCATATATCTCTGCATCCCAGAGCTTGCTGTAATTTGGGGGGCTTACATGGAGACTGTCACTGACATATAGCTGGTTTCTCTGCTATGTCTTCCCCCATCCTCATACCATTCTAAGGTCATGTTCCCCAGCTAGTCATTTTAATCCTTAACCAGCCTTTCCTCAGTGTACTTGCTAATCATAAATTGTAACATCTGAGAAATCTGTGTCATACCCCCATTTCTCTCAACTCTTTAAAGTTCTTTGGCCTTATTTTCAACCACCACTGTTGTCTTTTCTGACAGGTTATTGATACCTACATGCACCGTAACTTTCAGCTACCTTTCCCACTTAATAATAGCCTTGATCAGTTCTTCCCACATCTTAGTAGGTCTAAGGCTTTAGACTGGTTTCACTGTAATCTGATCCCTCTTTTCTCCTTTACCAACATTTTTAATTCTCCTATTGATTGTCTCCATTCACCAAAATCTTCTTATCAATTCCTGTAACAACTCTCACCGCCTTCATTTCTAGTCTGCAGTTCTACATTTCCTATTTACTCCCACCACCTGCATCCTTCCTTGCAGTCAATGTTAGTTGACTCCTTTCCTGTGATACATATGATTTTTTTAATATCCCCTCTGTATGCTTCCTACAAGTCACCTTTAGTCTTCTATCTCTTTTGCCCTCTGTACCCTCCCAACTAGTTGAGTTCCTCTCAGTACCCAGATCCTTTCTCCTTCCTTGTGATGCTGGCTCTTGTATGATGTTGCTAGGCTCAGGCTCCTTTTTATCACTCATCCTTTCCTTTGCACCATTACTACTTGTTGCATCTGCATTTTGACCTTGGCTTTCTTCTTTTTGTCTTCCCATCTCTGGCTGCATCTCCTGATTTCTTCATCCACCTTACTCTGTGCCTCCCCACTTGCTTATGCTTCTCTTATAATGAGGCCTATGCCTTCCTGCCTTCTGCTTTTCTGTCCTCTACTTTTGGTCATTGCTTCTTGTCCTTCGTCCTGTAGCATCCTCATATAAGAAATCATTTAATCTTTTCTCATCCCAATTATCTCTAGCTTCTGTATGTTGTGTGCCTCTCAAACATTTATCTCACTATTCATGTCCATTCTGTGCTGCTAATCATTCTTATGAGTTAAGAGATTTAAAGGTTTAAATAACTATTATCTTGGAGCTTCCCTGATAAATGATGAACAGACTATGTGGTCTACCTGGTCCTTACCTGCCATAAAATGTGTGTTTCTTATTCAGCTAAGGAACAGTTAAAGCAAACCAAGTCAACTATGAAGAATGGCTAAAAAACTCTTGTTTTCAGTCTTATACAAATTATTTATGGGTGATGTATTTAGGTTTCATTGTACTAACTGATCCATTTATTCCTGAATGTCTAATATATAAATTACAATTCCTATTTTACCAAGACAAAGCATCTTCCAAGACTACTGAATAAAATGTAATACACAAGACAAGTAATAGTTTAAATGCCATTAAAACCTTCTTGGCATTGACATATATAAGACAAAAGGCACAGAGAAGGAATGATAGCTTTCTGGCTTCTAAATGATCAAAGTTCATACACTAAAAACTAACTCATGGATAATTATTTTACTCAAAGAAAGATGAACAAAGCAAGAACCTAAAGTATGAATATAGAACAGAAGCTGTCAGGGTTTTACAGCTCAATCTGCAAGAAATCTAGACAAAGTCAAAAATAATAGGGGAACAAAGGCCTAAAATAGGGACAGGGTTTAAAGATTGCTGTTACAATAATAAGATTTGTGTTAGCATGCATTTTCTAAAAGACATCAAGACTGAAACTCAAATGCATGTCATTATTTAGTGACTTTAATCTACAATGATTTACCTCAAAACCACAAACTTTATGAGGAACAGATGAAAAATATGATGCAAAAATATGGACAGTCTGCTAAAATCTGGACATTTGGCAGTTATGGTCAGGGTACACATAATATTTTTTTCTGTAGATGGTTGAGTATAAAAATAAGGTCTGAATTAGAAAAACATGTTGGAGCTATTACTTAGCTAATGGCTTCTGCTGTAAATAAACATGACTCAATTTGGCCATTAAGTGGGACAATTTTATTGATGTAAAAAATGATTACAGCTGGATGGATGGGATTGACTAAGGGGAATACAAGTGTAGGGAAAGAAGTAAGATAAAGATGGAGGGTGAGGCAGTGGGTTGTGGTCAAGTCAGTGAAGGCTAATGTGAAAGAAGGATGGAAGACATTTACTGTGCAAATTCAGAAGGTTTGGATGAAAATGCCAGATCTACAGACAGTGACTATGTCTGGGGGAAGGGATGCTGGTGTGAATAACAGAGACATAGCAAGACAATAAGAAGGACTGAAATATGGAGTCCAAATTTTAAGGTCTCCATGAAAGAAGGAGTCTAATGAACACAGAATGGCACTTTATGTATGGGAGGAAAATTAATGAAATACAGAGTCTATATTACATCAACGAACAATTAAATGTTCGAATCTCTAAAGGTTGACCTTTAGAGATCAAACATTTAAATGTTCGAAAATGTTTAAAAATTAAAAAAAAAAAAAAACAAAGTGACAAAAAAAAATAACTAAAGGATGTAAGTAGGGGGGCAAGCCCCCTGCACCCCCAACATGCGAAGCTGTGCCCCCCACACCCCCTACTTAAATATACCAACTCCAAGATCAGGCTACAGTGTAGGGAATGGGAAATTTCCCATTTCCGCACTGTAGTGCACTGATGTGCGATCACGGAGTTGGTATATTTAAGTAGCGGGGTGTGGGGTGCAGGGGGGCTTGCACCCCTGCTAAAAGCCTTTTCTGTTACTTTCTTTTGTTTAATTTTATTTTATTACATCTTTGAACATTTAAATGTTTGATCTCTAAAGGTCGACCTTTAGAGATTCGAACATTTAATCGTTGATGTAATATAGACCCGAAATATACAGGGAAGCGCAGATAAGTGAGAGAGGATGTAAACTGGAATATGAATGTTAAAGTCAGCTACCTGACATTAAGGACTGGAAGGAGGAGAGCAGAAACCAGATGCAGAGGACATTATTAATTCAGCATTAAATGCATAACCCAGTGTAAAATGTGTTATGCTAAGTTGATCACAGAAAGAAAGAGGAAATGTAGAAGGAAGAAGATGGAAGGAATATGTAATTAATACTATCAATGTAGTATATCAGGCAGGATTTAGCCAGACGGCAGAAGAAAAAGCCACAGGGGGTGGGTTACCACCTGTCCCACTTTGCGAAGGACAGTCCCTCTTTGGGCGGTTGTGTCCTGACCAAAAATATTAAAAATGGCAAATATCCTGAGATTGTAGGACATAATTATGTCCCATATGTAATGTAATAGTTGCATAAAATAGTTATTTCTGTATCTAAAATACCTACATGTTACAAGAAACAGGATAAACAACTAAACTGCTATAAGAATAATGACCAAAAAACAAGAAGCAGGCACTCAAAAACAACCAGTAAAAATGAAAAAGGGTGCCCTGGTCCGCTTGTAAGATACACCAAGTACCGGTCACTTGAATGAAGATTGGTAAAGCAGCAAAATCTCATCCAGATAACAGTAATACTGAGAAAAAAGCAGGAAAACTTGAAATGATAGCAACGAAACCTCCGATAAGATGAACGCTCTTTAATACACTTGACAAACTGCGTTTTCGTCACCAAAGACTTCATCAGACAACATAAAAACATACTAGACAGGTTTAAATACTCCATTAAATTAATTAAAAACTACTGGATTGGATGAATTTATTTCAAACACACCTATTGTATCTATACTTCATGTAGTTCATTAATATTCATGAATTTCATAAAGCACTATGCTTCATTAAAAACTCATATGTTAAAAACTCCTATATTAAAACCATCATATTCTATGGACTACTCCTACATAATTATTTATTCCAAAACTCAAAAATACATAAACAAATTATAAATGCAATGTAGTTTAAA
The DNA here is from genome assembly GCF_019279795.1 of Protopterus annectens. Taxonomy (NCBI): domain Eukaryota; kingdom Metazoa; phylum Chordata; order Ceratodontiformes; family Protopteridae; genus Protopterus; species Protopterus annectens. The sequence goes on from NC_056751.1 coordinate 637,804,616, forward strand.
ACCACTTTTTAATATAAAAATATATGTGTATCCAAATACACTTATGAAATGAATCCTATGGGTCCACAAAGTGGGTATGCCCTCTAGTGACCATAATTGATATCACATTATATTTTATTTGCCTTATTTTCAGAAGGGGAGTTATAGTCAAAAAATCATTCATACCAGGGCTGTTGTTGGAATCCAGGTAAACCTGCCACCATAATTCTCTATTTTCAAGAATTTCTTCCCATAAACCTCCCCTTATATCAGGTTTTACCTGGTCCAACACGAAAAATACATATTTAGCTCCAATGCATCCAAGACTGTGTTTATATAATGCATTGGTAGATTTAGCCCTGGAGATGTCGTAATTATGCTCGTAGATTCTACGTTTAAGACACCTCTCAGTCTTTCCAACATAAAAAGACTGGCAAATTTGACAAATAGCTATGTACACCACCCCCCTACTATCACAATTATAGTGGTCCTTACTTGTAATTCTTTTTCTCCTACTCTCTATATTTATTTCCGATCTGTCACATATATATATGATACACATATATTTTTATATTAAAAAGTGGTTTTAAACTACATTGCATTTATAATTTGTTTATGTATTTTTGAGTTTTGGAATAAATAATTATGTAGGAGTAGTCCATAGAATATGATGGTTTTAATATAGGAGTTTTTAACATATGAGTTTTTAATGAAGCACGTAGCACTTTATGAAATTCATGAATATTAATGAACTACATGAAGTATAGATACAATAGGTGTGTTTGAAATAAATTCATCCAATCCAGTAGTTTTTAATTAATTTAATGGAGTATTTAAACCTGTCTAGTATGTTTTATGTTGTCTGATGAAGTCTTTGGTGACGAAGTTTGTCAAGTGTATTAAAGAGTTCATCTTATCGGAGGTGCTATTATTTCAAGTCTTCCTGCTTTTTTTCTCAGTTTTATTGTTATCTGGAAGAGATTTTGCTGCTTTACCAATCTTCATTCAAGTGACCGGTACTTGGTGTATCTTACAAGCGGACCAGGGCACCCTTTTTCATTTTTACTGCTATAAGAATAAGCTTATATTTAGGCAAAAAAGGAAAGTTCTATCCTTTGTACTGATTGTTGGTTTGTGTCGGCCTGTAAAATCTGATGCGTGTCCTGAAAATGTCCCACTATGGCCATTTGAAAAGGTGGCAACCCTACAGGGGGAAAGGCATTATTTTGATGTAATAATTGCATGCACCAGGCACTTGATATGCTTCAAATAGTTGATGAATGTGAGCAGTAAACCTTTAATACCTCACCTCTTTGTTCTTAAAGGGTATTATCCAGTTGCTGAACCCAAATCATCAGGAATGCAAACATGAAATCAGCTTATGGAAACAGACAGTACAAGACATAAATAATTTCCAAACAATGTAAATTCTATTAAAAAACAAACAAGGCAAAGTTCCGGATACTACAAGTGCTTTTAACCCCTTTGTTCTTTTAAAGATTGACAAGAATTTTTCAGAAAAAAAAAGCTGAATTAAAGAATGAGTTTAAAAAGATCACCATTTAAATCACATGACCATAAACAACCAATAATGAAAATATCCCAATGACATCAGTGTAAAACTTGCTCTTAATTTAAAGATAGAAAACTTAAATAATAAAAAAAATATTTTTTTGTAGCTTTAAATTAAGAGCAAGTTGTTTTTTAGTAGAATTCACATTGTTTATTTTGTTTGTCTTGTTTTACTTCGCTTTGGATAAATAATTTCCAGTATAAACTCAAGTCACACCTTAAACATTTGTATTATTTGCTTTAAATCTGATTAAATTGAAATTGTCTGGATATTACAACTGTTTTTCAAAAATGTTCCAAGACACTGGAGATATATAAGATAAAATCATTTAGCATATGCATAAGAAAATAGTTAACACAAATAATTTAAACATTTACATTTATATTTTAAAAGCTTCTTTTTCTCAGCTGTATTCCTAAATAATTTAAATTAATATAAATTATTTGACCATGCTACATATTTCTTTCAGATTAGCTATGGTTCAACCGTTGCACTTCTGAGTGACAAACTACAGTTTCCATCCTTCATTCGTACTATCCCTAGTGACTATTTCCTCTTCCATACTATTGCCCAGCTGGTTATTACATTCAATTGGTCATGGGTTGGTCTCATCAGTGATGACACAGATTATGGCCGATCTGGCAGCCAAATGTTAATGCAACAGTTCGTTATTGCTGGTAGGTGTATGGCCTTTTCAGAAACTATTTCAGCAACATTTTCTATTACTAAAATCCAGAATATTGTTTCTGTAATCAAGGAATCCTCCACAAAAGTAATAGTTATTATTGCATCTGAGCAAAGGGTAATTGCACTCATGGAAGAGCTTTCACAGCAAAATGTAACTGAAAAAATCTGGATTGCAACTGAAGGATGGGCCCCAACTCCAATGTTTTTAAGGAAAGACCTTTCAAGAGTTCTAAATCTGACTATAGCATTTGGAGTGCATGAGGCAAAAATGCCAGGCTTTAAAGCATTCCTTCTAAACATTCATCCTTCAGACTCTCACAACTTTATTTTTGTAGATTCATTTTGGAAGGAAATCTTTGGTTGCCAATGGCCACATTATAACAGAAGTGCTGAACCATATGCTTCATATTTTAATGACTCAAATACCTGCACAGGGAAAGAGACACTGAATGCAAATGGCATAGCATTTTTCAGTGGCAATGATTTAAGATATGAGTACAATGTTTACAAAGCTGTATATGCTATAGGGTATGGTCTACAGAACATGCTTATGTGTATTTCAGAAGGCAGAAGGACAAATGGAAGCTGTGGAAATATCAATGACTTTAAAGCTTGGCAGGTAAGATGGACTGATTTTCCATAGCTAATTTTAATTCTGCCTCTCTTGTTTAATATCAGACAACTAGATTCTGAGCTCCGGCATTAAAAATACCAGTGAAAATTAGAAGTGCTACCAGTGAAGAAGCTGATCACTTTCCAGTAATAAATGAGCTGCACTTGGCTCTTAGATAATTAGGGACCTCATACAGAGTCTGACTAGACAGATGATAAAATCTGCAAGCAAATAAGAGTAGTATTGCTGGAACTGAATACAGCCTCAGGTCTTGGTGTGTACATTCATGAGGTGGACCCTGTTTTTATAAGATCCCACCAAGATACTGATACATAGATTGTGTTTTATTTAGCATATATTGTGGACAGAAGTAGGTTAAAAAATAAAAAAGACAGCTTGTTGCACAGGTCCCAGGATAAAAAAAGTACTCAAATCTGGTAGGTGCACTGCTGCCAGGAATGGAAAAAGTGACAATGTAGAAAATCCTCAAGACATGGAAGCATTTCTACAATGAGGTTAGGCCAGGTTCAAGGGGAGGATTGCCCCCCTGTTGTATAAGAAAGTAGTAGGAACTATACAAAAACTGTCAGGCTAAAACAGAGCCATAAAGATGACAGAGTAGATTATTGAAGATAAGAAATAAAGAAATTATGCGTTGCTACTATTATGCTATAAGCACAGAATTACCAGATAGATGATATTCACAAAGATTAAGAGAGAAATCAGAGGAAAGAAAAATACTTGCACAAGAAAAACTGTCAAAAGCTTCAAATGCAAACTTGTGTTCATTAGTCCAATAGATCTCTGAAAAATATTATATAGACTTACAAACTTCAGGCCATTTGGAACAAAGAAGCAACTGAGGAAGTACAAAAATATAAAGAACAAAATTTAGAGTTTTTGAAATGTATAAAAAAGAACCATGAACATGGGAAATAAAGAGAGCTATGATAGTGTACAATAGTTATGCAAAGGACAAAGCTAAACTAATCAATGCAACAAAGATGCTCCAAAAATATTTGAGGAGAAATATAGGCAAGGACACACAGATATGGAAAATTTCACAATACAAAACATAAGATCACAAAGGAGGAATGTAGAACAGAAGATTGGTAAAGTAGATGTTAAACAAATAGAAGCTGAAGTTATGGAATACCTGTGACGTGAAGGATTCAGTGTTGAAAATCTGAGTCCCCAAAGTAAGGAGAAACAGGTGGAGTATGAGGCATCTGAAGAAGAAATGTGGACATGGGAAAGAAGAGGAGATTTAATGTGGTGTAATATTTATGCAAAGGAGAAATCAAAACAAATCGATAAAAAAACAGCACCAAGGATATTTCAAGAGAAATACAGGTAAAGGCATCCAGATATTGAAATTTTCACAATACAACAAATAAAAAATAAAGGGAGAACAGAAAAAGGATTAGTAATTCAGAAGCTAAAGAAACAGGAACTGAAGTTATAGATTACCTGTGATGTTAAGGATACAGTGTTGAAATGTTGAAAATCCAACTGTGGTAGCATCAGAGCATGAGGGAGCAATGAGCTCCCAAATTAAGGAGAAACAGGTGGAACGAGAAGCATATGATCACTTGTCACATGAAGATATTATGCAGCCTTCAGTAGGATACCAGTACAAACATTTACTTGGAGTTGTACAGCATGTGAAAGAGCAGGAAACTTTGGCCACTCTGATGCAGTCAGTGTTGTGCAGTGAGTTCCCTTATGAAAGAGCAAATGATGATGCGGGATGTAACTGAAGAGAATATGTCATAGGGAGATGCTCTGGAACTTTCTGTAGAATGCCCACATGAAGCATGAGGGCACTGTAGAAAAAGGATACCCATACAGTTCCAATAGTAATAGGAACAATGGGTCTGATAAAAAATTAATTGCGATCATATTTAGATATACTACCGATACATGAAACTCAATATGAATTATAGAAGGAATCTGCTCTGGGCACATTGTGGGTGCTGTGAGGAGCACTTTTGGTTAATATCAGAAACAATACTAATTTCATGAACTTTAATCATACTTTGACTTATGAATGGGATCCATTCCCATCATCTATTAGAAACTCAAAAGACTTGGAGAAATTAAACTGCAAGTAAATGTTAGCAGATGTATAGATCCAGTCAAGAATTACTAAGAGGTACAGTGAAGTAATCATCTTAGTTCTCTATGATTTTTTCTTATAACTTGCTGTAATCAAGATTGCAGTTAGATTGTGCAAAGGGTCTCCGATTGTATATTATCTGAACTATAAGTGAACAGATTCAACTATTTTAGTCACATTTTGCAGTCTGTAACCAAAACCAGTAATTCTGAAAACCTTATATGAAAAGTATTTAAAATGCAAAAATAATATATATATCACAAATTATTTATATTTTCATATGTAAGCAATATTTTAGATGATCTGTGTGAAAAGGTAATGTAATAGGTAAATGGAAACAGATTAGAAAAAAGCAAATATTGGTTTTATATATATATATATATATATATATATATATATATATATATATATATATATATATATATATATATATATATATATATATATATATATATATATATATATATATATATATATACACACACGTGGTTTGTTGAATGTTGAAATACTGCAAAACCTGGATGATTGGCTGAGGGGAAAAAACATGTTTGATGATGGTACATAAGAAGTTATCTAAAAATTATTGGAGGAAGTAGGCAACACATGCACTGCATATACCCCAAGTGGTGGGGAGACAGGACAGTAGGTGAAGGGTAAGGATAAAGAGAGATAACACATATAGAAGAAGGGAAAGGAAGATTTGCCATATTTTAGCAATTCTGGACATGTACTCAAGGGGTGTATGCTACAAATGCTATTCATCCAGACACATTAACTGGGCTTAATAGATAGCAGAAATACATAGCTCATATCAGTGCTCTGGCAAGGCAGCAAAACAATGCATCTGATACAGTAGAAGGTCACCACTGCATGAATACAAATAAGTGTAAAAAAATTCTATGGACTGTGAGGAGACTGCTCACCATTTGTGCACATTAACTAGATCTGCTGTACGTACACCATAGGTGTACTTTTCTATCATTCTTGACATAATACAGCTAATGTGAAGTGTATGATGTGCACAATGGTATATGCTACAGGAATGTGTCATTGCATGTAGTAAGCTGGTGTAGGCACATCATGGCTAAGACATGATAGTCATAGTGCAGTACTATGATGTGTCACTCATGTGAAACTAACCATATATAAACATGCACATGCATGACAGATGAGGCCATGTTTCCCACATGCACGACACAGGGTTGGCATTGTAAAACAGTAGCACAGTGTTGGCAATGTTAATGCACAAATGTACCAGCTACCATGAACAGCTGTAACAAATATATGCAGTTACACATCATTCATGCATGCGGATGTCACTTCATAGTGGACCACATATACAACCAATTACATTGCTGTATGAATGTGAGTGTCAGTGTACAGTATATGTATAAAAAGGGTCTATATTAGAATCATAAAAAGTCAGTTCAGCGAATGGCTTTCACATCGAAAACGCCGTTCGTCAAACTCACTTTTGTGGGGGGCACCCCCCGCTAATTATATATACCAACTCTGAGATTGCACTACAGTGAGGAAAGGTCAAATTTTCCAATCTTCACTGTACCACTATCTCACAATAATAGTTAATTGAACGGCATTTTCAATGTAAAATGCCATTCGCTGAACTGAGCTTTCATTGTTCTAATATAGACCTATATACAGAGCTGCCATAGTGTAACATTGTACACCATGTATACAGAGCAAGAGGAGGATATGCCAGACATATCCATGTACACTTATGTGTCAAAACACAATGTAAAATAAGGAAGAAGTGCTGAATTCAGTCTCCTAAATTGGCTCCTCTGCTGCATGATAATGGGAGTTTATATAGGGTGGGGTCTAACTAAAGGTGTAGCACTGATTTGTGTAAATATTATGCCCAGCACACTTATGCTTAACTGTAGAAAATGTGTCATAAGCACATGTGCATCACAACTTGTAGCAAGCACACTGATCTACACGTATGTAAAGTCAAGCAAACACATTACAACATGTCTCAGCATCATAAAAATGTGACAAATCATTCCTGCACATGTGTTGTAAGGGCACCAGTGGCATATATGTGTGCAAATACAAAATTGTGTGATACAATGACAAAGGGACATGTATACTGCATTGTATGACATGGAATCAAATGTCCATGGTACTTTCATGTAAAATGCTTGATCATGTCATTTGTTAATATGGTATGTTATGTCCAAAACAGGTTAGATCCTAAAGTGTAGCATATGCAGAATATGTGGACCCTAGTTATAGCCTTATGATATGCATGAGGTGTGCAACTGTGTAGAACTGTACAAGTGTAACCCATGAGTGGTCAACAGGGGCATACACAAACATGCTCACATGTACCCATGAATTTGCAATTTGGTACTGTTTACAATACCAAATGCCTTTAAGTATGGAATGTGAAAGTTACAGCAATGTTCAAATCAGTGCTGTGAACAAATGTACAGGAGTCACATGTATGCACACAAATACAGAGGTGCAAGACAGACTAAAGTAAATGGTCAGTCTATTATTATCACATGCATAGAAACATCTAAGGAGCAAATCAGTAAGATGTTATAATAAACTATATGTGTTCCAACATACTGATTCTATTCGCAGATGGAGGGAACACTCCCACATTAACCATCTGCATTCTAACAGGTGAACATGGTTGACTGGGACTACAAGGAGGAAGGGAGATAAGGAGATCCATCTGCATGGGTAACCTACACAGTGAGAGGCAATGTACATCTGAATTGCACCTTAATAACATTGTCATTCCACACTCCACATTAGACAGCTACAGTACAGGGAATGTTCAGACAGGCAAGGAGTCATAGCTGACATGTTGTGGCAGTGCCATCAATAGCCCCAGTAGCCATCAGCCCAGATCCAACAGAGAGGAATATATAGGTGGTAACACAGTACTGAAGTATAAATATATGGAAACCACTGCTTATCCCTGCACACATCCTACGGTGTCACACAGTGTAAGTGGCAATACTAACTAATTTGACCATAAAAGCTACCTTATGACAATCTGTTGGTCAGCACACAAATGTGGTTCAGCAACTGGTGTTAAAGTGTTGTACACCTTTTGCCTGACACAGTGTAGGCATACCACAGGCAACAAGATGCCAATGGCATGTAGACCAAAAAGGCACATGACTAGGGTTAGCATAGTAGGGCAGCCAATGGTCATGCATCAGTGCTATGACAGGAACAGCATGACTATCATATGGTAGAAGATACACTGTGTGCCATGACATCTATAATGCAGAACTATGTGCCTATTAAATAAATGGCATAAGAGGCAATATTTCTATGCCAGAGAGACTTTTTGATGGGGCCGCAGCCCATTCCAAATCTGTGTCATGTGGAATGAGATACCACTATTACTATGCAATGAAGCACTTTGATGCAGTACAGCTGCATCATCTGTACTGATCACTGATTCAGTTAACACATCAAATATATATCTGCTATGCACATACACATCATACATGTCACTAGAAAAGCTCACCAGACTCTGCTACACTTTGCTGTGAAGGAAAGGTTTATTTGCTTTTTATTTGTTCTATTTTGTATTAATTTATTGCCTTTTTATATTTTGAATACTGTGATTTGTTTTCTTTACCTTGTGTTTTACTTGTATTCTGCTTTTAACTGAATATTAAAACTTCAAAAGAGACCACAGCTCTGTCTCTTGTGAGTCAGGCAGAAATTAGAACTGATCAATTAAGGAATCATACATAAGATAGAAGAGGTCACTTAAGGTTAATCATTTATGAACTGAGGGGGTGGAGCTAGGAACTAAATCTTCTATTTAAGGGGTAAAATAAAACATTTCAGAGCTTTACTAGAAAAGCTCACAAGACTCTGCTACACTTTGCTGTGAAGGAAAGGTTAGTTTGCTTTTTATTTTATGTATTTTGTATTACTTTATTGCCTTTTTATATTATGAATATGTGATTTGTTTTATTTACCTTGTGTTTTACTTGTATTCTGCTTTTAACTGCATATTAAAACTTCAAAAGAGACCACGGCTCAGTCTCTTGTGAGTCAGGCAGAATTTTTTTCCCCACTCACCCACCCGCTCACTTACTGTCATGTTCTTAAATACCACTGTCTTTCTAGTTGCCTGCCTCTTATGTTAATTTGACCATATATCTCATTTCCTCTCTGCTATTACTGGCTTGTGTGAGTAAGCACAAAATTATCATTTTGTGAAATCACTCCCCTTCAACTATTTACATTTATTGTCCATTCTACTGTACTCCATAGTACCAGAATACAAAAGTGACCACCCCCTTTCAATCTATCTTGCTGTTTTAAAAATAGTGACTCTCCACTAAAACTTAACTTTTTAGACAGGTAAAACTTAAGTTACCTACTTTCACATCTAATTTATCTAGTGCACTCTGCAGTGTTTAGGATAAATCATTTTTTTTCATTACCTTTAAGCATCCCTGTGACTAGCACTTGCTCTAATACATGCTGGAAAGCACTAGGAAGCCTTAAAGTGATACAATCACTCAACTTTCCTTGTTAATAAGGAGAAATTAGTTATAGGCACTAAACAGCCTATAATTGCAAAGTACCTTGCTAAGGCAAGAGAAAATAGCTCCTGTACTTTACAAAAAAAGCACCAAACCAGGCATGTCCAAGGGTCAGCTTCCAGTGATTTCTCCTGTCCACCTGGTGAATCTGGGCATACGGAGGCAAAGCAGCAATTGCCTCATGTACACAGACAACCCTCTCCTCCTACCACCCAATAACCTGTGAGAGATGCACTTACATAGCCAAACTGGAAGCAAAACTCTCTCCACCCAAGATTGTGCTAGACAGTCAAGAGTAGAAGGTTACACCCCCACTACACCTCAAGCAATACATATCCCTTCTAAACCCACACCACCAACACCCACACATAGCAACATTAAATCCACATATGCGGAGGCCCTTAACTGTAACCTGCCCAAGCAACAAGGACCTCCGAAGCTGAAATGCAAACAAACACCAATCACTACCAAAGTGTCACATAGCTCACAACACCAGTGTGCCACCCACTAAGGCAAGACAATGTAACTAACACTTTAGTCATAGGTTACTCTATAGTCAGGCACACTGATGTCCCACTCACCAGGCTGAACATGGAGAAAATTACAGTCAACTGCCTGTCAGGTGCCAGGATCTGCCACATAACGCATGCACTCAAGTCACTCCACAACAAGTACAAATATGACTCTGTCATTGTCCATATTGGAGTGAATGACTTGAGACGTACCTCCCTGGACTACATGAAAAGAGACATGGAAGAGCTCTCGGATCATGTGGCCCAGGCAGGTATGACCCTAGCCTTGAGTAGCATCTTGCCTTCACCCAGAATGATACCACAATATAAGGACAAAATGATTGACTTCAACTATTGGCTAAACTTCTAGTGTCATTCAAAGGGGATCCAGTCTCTGTCTGCCTGGGACGACATGATCGACAGACCACGATGCTTTGCCAGAGATGGTCTGCACTTGTCGCTCCTGGGATTTAGGTTACTGGCTAAAGCTCTTGCCACCCCCATAGTGCTTTTTTCAGGCAAAGTTCAAAGGACAAAACCACGATAGTAACAGATACAAGCATGTAAATTCTGAAGGTAATGCTACTCAATGCTAGAAGTTCTAAACCTCAAAATGCATTCTCTCAAGGCACTCCTAAAAATGGAGAACATTGATATCTGTGCCCTAACTGAGACCCAGTTCAAGGCTCCAGAGAGCACCCCTACAATACCAGGCTACAACTCTTACCACAATTTTCGGCCACCAAATCAGGACCAAAACACTAAAGGTGGAGGAGTGTCCATATTTACCAAGGATATTCACACCACCAGGCTAGTTGCCCAACACAATGTGACTGCAACCCAAATTGTATCTTGCTACAGATCCCCCACCATACCCCAAGATTCTCACTACACCTTTCTAAACATACTGGAACATAGTAAGATACAACCAAACACCGTAATACTGGGTGATTTCAACTATCCTACTATTAACTGGAAAAACTACTCATGTCCCAACACCTTTGCCCAACGGTTCTTGGAATTCATAAATTCCAGCGCCCTGGATTAACTAATCCATAGTCCCACCAGGGACTCCAATATCCTATACCTGGTCATTACCAACATGGGAAATCGATGCTCCACACCTATGGTCATCCCCTTGTTGGTCAGGTCTGACCATAAGCTAATCACCCTTAACATCCACATCCCACCCCCACCCCCCAGTAAGGAAACCTCCATAAAAAACTTCTCCAAAGCCAACTTCATGCTACTCAAGTCCGAAGTGACAAACTTCATAACACCCATGCAGATGGGAACTGAAAGTTCGACTGCTGAATCCTACACTAAGGCACTGTACGAGCACATCCACTCATGCATGAATTGTGCCATCCCAAATAGAACCAAGATGCTCTTCGCCAAAAAAATGAAGCCAATCTAGTGATCCCCTGCTATAAACAAACTTTACAACAAAAGGAAGAAACTGTTGCAGTAAAGAGGAAGATCCCAGGATGCAAAAAACTCCCTTACCAGCCTCAGTAAGAAGCTGAGATCCCTCATAAAATCCTCCAAAGCTAGTTATGAAAACAAAATTGCCAAAGATTCCAAAGACAACCACAAAGCATTATATAACTATGTCAAGAATCTAAATGGCAATGCTCAGATCTGCTTTGAGCTACAACATAATGGCATTAAATATACTGATCCCAAGGATATTGCCAATATCCTGGCAGATCAATTCAGTGCCATCTTCACCCCCCCCTCTCACCCCCTAAACGGCCCATCTCAATACCGGAAGATTGCCAAATTCCTGTAATAATGGCCACACAGGTAAAAAACACACTCTCCAAAGCTAGGAATACAGCATCCATGGGACCAGATGACATCCCGGGCTGTGTATTACATGAACTACAAAATGAACTGGCACCTCACCTAAGTATCATGTTTAAACATAGCCTCACCTCAGACTTTGTGCCCATTGAGTGGCGCACAGCTACAGTTATCCCACTCCACAAGGGGGAATCCACCTTGGATCCTGGGAACTACTGCCCCATCGGTCTGATGAGCCTGATCTGCAAGGCCATGGAATGTATTATCATGGAACTTATAAATAAAGACATTGGCAACCTTCAAACACTGGACCCCACCCAGTTTGGGTTTGTGAAGGGCCAATCTTGTCTTCTGAACCTGATTGATTCTTCAAATCAGTCTCCAGAGCCATGGACGATGGTAAGGCCATCCACACAGCCTATCTGGACCTCGCCAAGGCCTTTGACACCATCCCCCACTCTGAAATCATAGATAGACTTACTAAGCTGGGCATTAATTGCTACGTCACTTGATGGGTTACCAACTGGCTTCCTGACAGAAACCACACTGTAAAAGTAGCCAACTTCAAATCCAGCTCCAGACAAGTGACAAGTGGAGTACCTCAGGGTTCAGTCCTGGGACTGCTCTTGTTTGGCATCTACTTCTCTGACCAACACTAAGGGACTCTGGCTAACAAAGTTTGCAGATGACTGCAAACTGGGAGCCATTACTGAATCCCCAAATGATGTGGATACTCTACAAAAGGACCTTACAGAAACAGATGCTTGGTGCCAGAGTCATGGGGTCAAGCTCAATGCCAAGAAATGTATAGTTATCCCCTTTGAGAAAAAACATGTACCCGTGAATTACCACATAGGGGGCAGTACACTAAACACCGAAAGTGTGATAAGAGTCTTAGGGACACAGGTGGACAGTGGTCTCACCTTCGATAACTACATCACCACAACAGTCAGGAAATCCTTCTATGTGGCACACCTCATCACTAAGGGCTTTTCATCCAGAAAAAAGGAGGTCATTGTCCCACTGTACTCATCCCTCATTAGACCCATTATAGAATACAATGCCCTGTTTGGCATGTACCTCTCAAGACATCTGCAACAACTGGAAAGGCCACAGAAATACCTCACTAAAAGAATCACAGACCTAAAGCAGATGCCCTACACTGACCACCTTAAAATACTCCAACTATACTCTGTCGCATATCGTCTACTCAGAGGTGATCTCTGCTTAACATACAAGAGCATGTCATACCCAGAGCTGTTGGACATGCTACACTTAAAGAAATCCCAATCCCTCAGAGCCACATGCTCCAGGGATCTAAACCTTGTCATCACAACAAAACTTGCTGGAGGGATAGGTTCCTGACCCAGAGACTCCCCAGACTCTGGAATAGACTGCCCATACATGTCAAGCAGAGTGCCTCTTTGGCCCTCTTCAAAAGGAACCTTAACTATTGGATGGGTGAAAGAAAATTAACCCCAGGGATCATGTCAGTCATCCTGCTAGACAGGGGTCCAGGGAAGTAAACAGTGTGGAAAGAAATAGCCAGGGAATTGTTTTGGCTAGGATTGTATAGGCCCTAGGGCTGATAGCCTAGTACCAACCTATGAACCTATTAACCTATGACCCTATGAACACATGTACTTACATGTGTTATATCAGATGTAATAGATCTATGTGGAACTATCAGGTATATATGGTTTATATACCTGGTTAGTGCACGGCAGTCATGTTTGCATATGCAAGTAAGTATACCGCATAGTACATACACGTCACTAGCTGGAATGATGTGGCAATATTTTACATAATTCAAGAAATATATTAAAAGACATATATGGAGCACAGATGCAGCATGACATGCAATATTCACATGCCTTACATTTAAATTTCCTTCTGTTCTGTATCTGTACTGCAATGCACCTGTCTGCATCAAAAGTTCAGTATGTGTCTCAGAAACCCTAGTAGTGCAAGTATATATTTATGTGGGAAATGTCATGCATCACACTCAATAAATAATGACCTCAGTCACTAGTGTATGTGTTGAACATCAGAAAATGCATGTGAGAAAATATTCTATCATAGAGTCATTGGCACAGTATGAGTAGTTCTATGTCTAAGTAACAATCACTGTGCCTAAATATGTCAACTGACCTGATTCTGATATATGCACACATACTGCCAGCATGTAGACAGATTAATTCAAAGACTGACATCCTAGTACACAGCCATAAATTCTGCACTGCTACAGATATACAATACATGCTATGACAGTACATTACATGGCATATGTAATGCTGACTTGCAGATCATGCTAGACATAGGAACATAGGAAAATACTAGGGAAGCAATCATGGGAAAAGTGAGATTCCTAGCCACATACACCTTTAAGCAGAATCTTTTCAAATGGGTCTATATTATAACCACAAAAGTCCTTTTCAGCGAATACATAAACAACAACACATATTGCGCGAACCGCGAATACACAGAATGCCCTAAACTGCGAAATTCAAAATCTCGAATCATCATAGTCGGCCAACCCCACCGCCTGCTACATACTACCTACCCAAACAAAATAAATAAACCACATACATACACTAACCAAAACTCTACTTCTAACCCTAAAGTAAAGCTTGCATATACTACCATGTATGCACTTACCTTAACCCGCACCCTAATCCTAAGGTCTGTAACTATCGAACACTTACCTTAAGGAGCAATACCTAAACAAAATAAATAATCCACATACATACACTTAACAAA
>NC_056751.1:637824214-637829214 GCF_019279795.1 Protopterus annectens
AACTCAGGTAAAGATGTTAATATACACCAGTTGTTATTAATAATCTTTCTTACCTCAGAAGTAGCCCTATTATATGTTGTGACAAACCGTAGCTTACCTATATCTAAATTTGTACCAATAATTACAGAAGATGCTTCCATTGTGTTCATAGAGAAATAAGGTTTTATATTGTTTTCCCTACAGCCCAGAACATACCCAGTTTGCATATCCAGGGACTCATTGCTATATCCCCTCTATAAATTTATCCTTTAATTCCTGCATTTGTTTCTTACATTCTTCTGTAGAAATATTAAATCTACTAATCCTAACAAACTGAGCTTTGGTGACACTCTTAGACACATGTGGGGCATGCATACTGCTTCGATGAAGAAATGTATTCCTATGTGTGGGTTTTTTATAAACAGTAGTTTGAATCTCAGTCTCATCAAATGAAATTCTCACATCCAGAAAATTAATACTAATCTCTGAACATGTCATAGAGAAATGCAAAAAATCAGTACTGTTACTCAAATAGTTTAAGAATACATCTAGTTCATCCCTACTACCATGCCAAAGAAAAAACAGATTGTCCACATATCTCTTAAAGCAACTAATATTCTGAGAGTATTGCTGTGGGCCATGATATATAAATTCAGTTTCCCACTTATCCAGTACTAGATTGACATATGTGTTAGGAATGGGAGTACCCATTGCTATGCCAGATATTTGATGGTAAATTCTTTCATTAAAGACAAAATAATTATTATCTAGTACTTACTGAAGTAATTCACAAATAGTTTCACTGAATCTGCCAGAATATTGCCCATTTTTGACTAATAGTCCCCTTATGGCATCTATGCCATAACTATTAGGTAAAACAGTAAAAAGTGACTGGATATCAAGAGTCACCATCAAGAATGTATTTGCAGCACCAAGGGATTTATATGACCTAAATCAACTAGAAAGGCTTTCAAAAAGTCAACAGTATCATAGGTTCATAGGTTCATAGGTAGGTATTAGGCTATCAGCTAAAGGGCCTATGTAAGCCTAATCAACAAGGTTCCCTGGCTTACGCCACCCAAGAAAGTTATTTTCCTGTGCCACTGTCGAGCAAAGACACAGAAGTGATTCCCGGTGTGTATTTCCTTGCATGTAACTTTTTACATATAGTAGTTGTTTAGACAGTACATTCTGTAAATATACTGAAATGGGCTCTGTAGCCCAACCCCTCCCAGATACAATTGGTCTCATGGGGGTTTTTCCAAATTCTTGTGTACCTTTGGTAGCCCATATAAAATAGGTAGTTTGGGATGTGCTGCAGTAAAATATTGATAGAGCTCTATGCTAATGTCATTCATCAACTGTAAATCATATATCATTGTGTTAATACATATCACGTGTTATACACATCATTACTGCTTACACATTAAAAGTGCTTACATCAGCTAAGAATGAAGACATACTATTAAAATACATTTGTTTATCCATAACAATAACAGCACCACCTTTGTCAGCTTTGTTATCATCCTGTATCAGTTTTTCAAATAAGTGCATTCAGCAATAGTTAAACATCTTTCTGAAAAAGCATTTATTATACATTTCTCTAATCTGCCTTTCACAAATGGTAGAAAAAGCAACAACCACAGGGTGGCTATTTGGTATAAAGACACTAGAATGTTTACATACATCACTTTGCAGTAGTTATATACGTGATACTGCTGACATTTTGAAAAGCCTTTCTAGTTGGTTTAGGTCATATAAATCCCTTGGTGTTATAAATACGTTCTTGATGGTGACTCTTGATATCCAGTCAATTTTTACTGTTATACCTAATAGTTATGGCACAGATGTCATAAGGGGACTATTAGTCAAAAATGGGCAATATTCTGACAGATTCAGTGAAACTATTTGTGAATTATTTCAGTTAGTACTAGATAATAATTATTTTGTCTTTAATGAAAGAATTTCCATCAAATATCTAGCATAGCAATGGGTACTCCCATTGCTAACACATATGCCAAACTAGTACTAGCTAAGTGGGAGACTGAATTTATATATCATGGCCCACAGCAATACTCTCAGAATATTAGTTGCTTTAAGAGATATGTGGACGATGTGTTTTTTCTTTGGCATGGTAGTAGGGATGAACTAAATGTATTTTTAAACTATTTGAACACCAGTACTGATTTTTTACATTTCTCTATGACATGTTCAGAGATTAGTATTAATTTTCTGGATATGAGAATTTCATTTGATGGGACTGAAATTCAAACCACTGTTTATAAAAAACCCACACATAGGAATACATTTCTTCATCGAAGCAGTATGCGTGCCACACATGTTTAAGAGTGTCACCGAAGCTCAGTTTGTTAGGAATAGTAGACTTAATACTTCTACAGAAGAATGTAAGAAACAAATGCAGGAATTGAAGGATGAATTTATAGAGCGGGGCTATAGCAGTGAATCCCTGGATATGGAAATTGAGTATGTTCTGGACTATAGGGAAGACAATATAAAACCTTATTTCTCTATGAACACAAAGGAAGCATCTTCTTTAATTATTGCTACAAATTAAGATATAGGTAAGCTACGGTTTGTCACAACATATAATAGGGCTACTTCTGAGGTAAGAAAGATTATTAATAACAACTGGTGTATATTAACATCTTTACCTGAGTTATGTTCCAGAATAGGCATGAAACCTACTTTCTCATCTAGAAATTGTCAGAACTTAAAACAAAAGTTGTGTTATAAAGACAAGTGTGTCAAGAATGGTGGGGTAAAAGAAGTTAAATCAGGTACTCTTCCCTGTTACAGCTGTAGCTGTTGTGATGTTATTAATAAAAATAACATTTTTCAACATCCAAGAACTAGGAAGAATTATATATTCTCTGGTTCAGCAACATGTGTTACAACGAATATAATATACCTAGCTACCTATAATAGATGTCAGACATTTTATGTTGGAAAATCAACCAGAAAACTGAAGGAAAGAATAACTGAGCACCTCTCAGAAATAAAAAGAAAGATTGATACTAATTCCCTGGCCAAGCATATTAGTTTATATGGGAATGCACATACATTATCTTTTAGGGTAATAGAGTATATAAGGACATATGAGGGGGAGATCTAAATAATAAGCTTGAGATGAAAAAATATCAATGGATAATACGACTTTGTGCTGATGTACCACCGGGTTTAAATCGGACTGTTTCTTTAAAACCTGTATTAGGATACAAACAAATGTGTTTGAAATAGAGACTTGTGCTTTTAAAATTATTATTCTTAACTATGAGTTGATTTTTTAATTGAATAATTAATGGCTGTGTGATTTTTGATAGCATAAATATGGTTAGTATGTTAGTATTTTATACACTGATGAAGGGTTTGTTTGACCTGAAAGCTCTGTTTTATTAAACACTTGTTCATAGGTTCATAGGTAGGTAATAGGCTATCGGCCCAAGGGCCTACGTAAGCCTAGCCAACAAGGTTCCATGGCTTACCCCACCCAAGAAAGTATTTTCCTGTGCCACTGTCGATCAGAGACACAGAAGTGATCCCGGGAGTGAATTTCCTATTTCCCATCCACTCATCAAGATTTTTTTTTTTTTCAGTATCAGCATTGCTTGGTTTGTTTCATACTGCATCTAGTGCTGGTTCTATGAATCAAGCTTTGTTCTGCAACTATTTGGCATTTTTCATGAAAGGAGATCCTGCCAGCCGGGTCTATATTATATAAGTGAATGCACTGAATTTCGAATGCTATATAATCAACCAACAATCCCCAAAAACCCAAAATATCAAACACATGGATCAGTGATTTTTTCCCCATGGAACAAAATTGCTGATCCATTAAAAAAAATCAAAACACAAAATGAAGTGGGTGGCTTTGCCCCCCACACCCCCCTACTTAAATATACCAACTCTGAGATTGCACCACAGTGGAGGAAATGACAAAATCCCAAAAACAGCCCAGTGATTTTTCCCCTAGGAAAGAAATCGTTGTTCTGTGATTTCAGTATTTTGCCATTTTGTGTAATGACGTTCGACTAAACAGCGTTCGCAATTCATTGCGTTCACTAAAATAATAGGGACTTCTGCCAGCCCAGCTATCTGGAATTTTGTAAATAATTATATGTCATTTGTGAATATCAATATGATTCATATAAGATACTTGTGTTACAAATGTATTAGATCTGCATGTCAGGCATATATTAAACTAGGTTTGTACAGGCATCTGCGTTGAAAAGATATTTTATAAAGTATTGAGCTTAAAGATGCAACCACAGCATGCCCTACTGAAAAAGAACAGAAATGTAGTTTTACTATTGTTTTTATTTATTTATTTAAAATTTGTTTACCGGGAAAGTCCAACTTGGAACAAAACCAATTTTCAGCGGAGGCCCAGAGAGAAACGCTTCTGACGCATGTCTTTGTAAATTGGGGAAAACCAGAGCACCCGGAGGAAACCCACATGAATGCAGGGAAGACATGCAGACTCCTCACAGAAGACACCACAGCCAAGAATCGAACCAGAAAGCCTCTTACTGTGAGGTGAGAATGCAACTACTGCACCACTGCACCGTCCATATTGTAACTGCTTAAATTAATATTTTAACAGTGGAAACTGTAATACAAGAGATTAATTTAAGAAAAAATAGCTGAAATTAAATTACTTTATGGCAGCAAGGAGACACAATGTCTAAAACCAGGGAACTTCCTGTATTGTCTTGGAAGTGTTTTATTGTTTTATGACTTCCACCATTTGCCAGATCTGAGGTCTATGTATTTTCACAGGTAGATGCTAAATATTTTTAGCTTTCAGCAGAGGGGGTTTTACCTAGGATAGTCAGATGGTAAACAATGATGTCATTCTGCAAGTTATCCCAGCAGTAATATTTAAGATATTAATTTGGGAAGTCTCTTAGAGAAAGAGAGAGAGAGAGAGAGAGAGAGAGAGAGAGAGAGAGAGAGACAACATCAAGATTCACTCACTACATCTGCCTCACTGCTCTAATTAA
>NC_056751.1:637839214-637854214 GCF_019279795.1 Protopterus annectens
TAAAATGTATTTGTGTCAGTGTGTGTGTGTGTGTGTGGGGGGCAGTTTTCCATGTAAAGGACTCACAAAGTGAAATATGAATTCTGATAGGTGGCACCAGTTGTAATTGACAGTCAGCACTGTTAGCTGCCTAAACTTCACTTTATATAAGACTACAATCAGCCTGTAATACAGCAAGTGTATAAAACCTGTGGTAGGGATCTTTACAGTGTAAAATACATTAAAAGACAACGTATCTAAGGATCTATTTGATCTGATTTGATACATTGTATACAGCATGCAACCTTATATGATATCATGTATATGCTATCCATTCCACTGTTTTTTTCTTTTACTAGACAAAGTGATGTTTCAGTGTTAGAATAGAAATCAATAACATTTGCTTGCCACAAGATCTAATTTTACATAGAAACAGTTATATTTTTTAAGAAAATGAAGTATCACCAAATGCTTAGAACTGCTATGGAGGCTGGTATGGTTTGCACCTATGTGACTATATATATATATATATATATATATATATATATATATATATATATATATATATAGATATATATATATATGGATCTACTTGCAAACACCGACATGCCAAAACATTGATGACGAGAACACCAAGACCGGAAGATCGACAACTGAGATGACCAACAGGTTAAAAGCCCGATGCTGAGAACACCAACATGTTAAGGTAAGTGTGCGATTGTGACAGACTTTAGGATTGGGGCGGGTTAAGTGAGTTAGGGTTAGGGCAGGGGTTAGGTGAGTGTGTCATAGTGACGGACCTTAGGGTTAGGGTTTGGGTTAAGGTTAGTGCATAGTTAGTTGTGTATGTAAGGTTTAGAGTAGGTTTGTAAGGTTTTTGGTGTGCTTGGGTTGTGTGATTGTTTTTCGGAAAAGGTATTTGTTTTGTTGATTGTGGGGATTGTGGTTTGTCGGGCATGTGAAGTTTCATGCTTTTAAACTGTCGGTCATCTCAGTTGTCGATCTTCCGGTCTCGGTGTTCTCGCCATCGGTGTTTTGGCTTATCGGTGTTTTGAAGTAGACCCATATATATATATATATATATATATATATATATATACACACACACACACACACACACACACACACACACACACACACACACACACACACACACACACACACACACACACATTATGAGTGGAAAGTGAGCACATTCGGGATTCTTCTACCTGAAGTCATATTCCTGCATAGCTATGCTTTTGTTGATTATATATTTATAAGGAACATAAGAACAACTAGCTTAGGCAAGTGATCATGGGGTTCATAAGATACCTAGACAAATAATGCACATTTAGGTAAACATGCTTAAAAGTTGTTGCCACCCTTTACAAGCACTTAACAGTAGTGCTTTCCTCCCAAATCAAGTAGGGCCTACATAATATACCTGATGTGAATCTGTGTCTACCCACCCAATTATCAAGACAAGCTTTAAAGTAACTCGGGAATCCACAGGCCAAAGGCTCTCAGTCCACTCCAACAAGCAACCGCAAATGGTTATAAATGAATTTATTGTAAGCGCTTTCGCTGGGAGAAATTCTCCAGCTTCCTCAGACAAAAAACACTTTACCATTGAACACACTCTTAAAATTTCATTTGAAAAACAGGCTACCAATGAAATTCATTGAGCCACCTGATGTCATGCAAGCACATTAAAAATTAATGTTATACAGCATTAAACCATCACAGAAACCATGATAGTCAAAATTCCAGCCCAGCCACATACTGACTACAATTTAAAAACATTCAAAGTTGCCAGTACTATTATGTACTTTTAAATAAAAATGTACAGATTATGCTTAATTAAAAAATACATGATTAACAATATATAAGCACCATATACAACCATCGAGTACCCACAAATTCTTACTGTCCATACGATTGTTATTGAAAACCATGATAGAACCAATACTAAACTTGATATTTATAGTTTGGAAAATGTGACATCCTAGCCAACAAAAGTAAAACTGAAATGTAAAATACAATTTGGAACTAACATATGTGTGCCCAAAGTGGAAAATGAAAAATAACTGACAGCCATTTGAACATACATGTGTACAGAATAAACTATATAGACTAGACTATACTACGCCTTATAAATAAATTAATTTATAACCATTTGCAGTTGTTTGTTGGAGTGGACTGAGAGCCTTTAGCCTGTGGTTTCACAGGTTTGTCTAATTTTCATAGCTTTAAAGTAAGTCAAACAGAACTTTGATCTGTAGTGGTTATTTATTCTATAGACTGGGAATGCGATGAGTTAGGAACCAGTCCCTTCAATGAGTCATGTTTATTTATTGGAGTAGATTTAGATCTTTAATGTGGGTGTTTGTACCACTGGTTTTAGGAAGAAATAGGTAAAAAAAGAGTGGGTCATTCATGGGGTGAAAGGGAGACACAGGTCACCTCAGAACAGTCAGTAGGATATTGAGTATAAAGAGAGTTATGTTGTTCTATCTGGATAGTTGAAGGATACAAGGCCTTTAATTTTCTTGATTAGAAATCTTTGGGGCCTTTCCAGTTGGGCAATATTCTTGGATTTATACATAATTATGGGGGCACTGTATTTAAATGATGGGTCTTGAAAGGAAAGATAGAAATCATCATCACCATCAATCTCCTTTTTTTCACATTTTCTACATGGGGTTGGGGTGAAGTGTCAACTGTCACACTCTTTCTTGATCCACTACCACTCTCCTATCTACTTCTGCAATCATGCATGACTGTTACAGGTCTTCTCTCACACAATCCATTCAACTCTTTGCTGAATGCCCTCATTTCCTCTTACCTTCGTCTTTGTGTGTCCCAAATCTTCTTCAACAGATCTTCTTCTGCTTTTAGCACATGTGCCCAAACCACCGTAATTCATTCTGTGTGATCTTCTCTGCAATTGGAGCTACTTGGGCTTCTGTGCTGATGTCATTATTTTCTCATCTGTTCCACATTGTGCATCCTACCACCTATCTTAGACACTTCATCTCCATCACCTCTAGATTCCTCACCTGCTCTGGCTTTACTGCACAGGTTTCTGTACCATACAATCGTACTGGCTGCACCACTGTTTTGTACACCTTACTGTTCAGCTTCTTTGACATTCTAATGCCATACACAACAACAGGTGGCTGCAGCCTCTCTGACACTAGCTTTGACTTTCTCATTTAGACTTCTCTTATCCTCAACTACCTCTCACAGACACTTGAAGTTGTTAACCTGTTCCCCTATTTTCCATTTTATCTCAGTTCTCAGCTTCTTTTTATTCCCCCATTTGTTGACATTACAACTGTCTTATCAGTACTTAGTTTCATCCCATGCGCCTTCAGTTTTGCATTCTATTCCCCCAGCCTTTGCTGAAGTTCTTGCTTAATGTCTGCCTGTAATGCCACATCATCTGCATACAGCAGCTTTGTTGATTTATCCACCCTACCTGTTTGCTAATTTATTCCATCACCAGTATGAACGGCAGTGGGCTCAGAGCTGAAGCCTGATGCACACCCACTCTCACTGGGAACCCTTCTGTGAGACCAAGCACTGCTCATACTTGAGTCATTGGGTCCTTGTACATATCCTGCACTAATTTTACCAAAGTTTCTAGAACTTTGAACCACTGCAGGACTGCATAAATCAGCTTTCTTGAGACCATGTTGTTAGATCAGGTATCATTTAAATGTACAAAATGCAGTATTCTATTTGCATAAGTCTAGAAATGCAGGCATATTAAAGCAGGCTTCGCAGTTTGCATATAGTTTCAGTGAATGCAATTTCAGTGAGTGAAAATAACCTTCAGTCAAGAATACTGATAAGAACAGAATATGCTGTACATTTGAATACAAACACATTTTGTTTGTATGCTACAAGGCTTGGGAACCATGGCTAAAGAGGCATGTAGAAACTTACAAGTTTTTGGTATTATAAGGAAATATTTCAGACACAGTTAGTTAAGTTTGTTCATTTGGACTGAGATGCAGAAAGTCTTTACAGTGCCAGCCACTCTAGTATGTGTGCAGAAGTTAGGTCAAATATCCAGCATTTCGGAATATTAATAATATTATTCAGGAGGAAAGGAATATTAGCACAGTTATCCAGCATTGCAGAATATAACAGAATTTCTACAGACTTTCAGTTTCTCAACACTGTTACTGAAGACAGTATTCAGATATTGTTTATATCTACCTCCACTGTACGTAATAAAACATTCTTAAATGCACTACAGTGTATGCAGACTTTATTCTGAAATGTGCAAGAATATTTGGCAACTAAAGGAGAGATTGGCACTTATTCAGCTCAGTTCTGGGTAACTAATAAAGACATTCATTCCAGTCTCATTCCATTTTCTTCCAGTTACTTCCAGCTCATTCCAGTATTCTACAATCTTATCAATTCTTTCATTTATATGCTTTCTCTAAGTCTAGGAATGTCCAGTTCAACTCTTTCTTGATCTCTATCTTCTTCTCAACTGTCTCTCTCATTGCAAACATTGGGTCAGTTGTGCTCAGTCCTCATCTGAATCTGAACTGTTCATCATCTCTCTTGCTTTCAGTGTATTAATTCATCATCATCCAGAACCTTTATGCAGTGTGACATGAGTGTGATACCTCTGCACAATCCACAGTTCTGGATGCCCCTTTGTTCTTGCACACTGGTTCCTTATTCTCCAGTCATTTCATATAATTTTCTTTTATATACTGCTATGAGTACCCTCTGGTACCATTCCTCTCCTATCTCTCCCAGCATCGTGATCATATCTGCAGTGACCTCATCTGAATCTACTGCTTTCTCTGACTTCATTTTCCTTAGTGCTGTTCTTATTACTTTAGGATGAGCTTCTCTTCTTCCCTCATCATAGGCTGTGTCTGGGTCAGTACACTTTCTATGGTGTTTCATTCATTCAGAAGCTGCTGGAAGTACTCCTTCTATCTGCCTTTGATGTCCTGTGGACTGCTGAGCAGGTTGATGCTGGCATCCCTTATGAAGGGTGACTGACTGTCTTCTTTATCTTTCTGTCTTTGCCTTGCAATTTTTAGAGTTTCTTTGTGCCGTCTATCAAGTAACTTTCCAGAAGCTAGTAGAGGGCCTCTGATGCCTTGTTATTTATTATTCCAGCTCCTGTCTTAGCCATCCTTGTCAGCTAGCTAGTATTCTTTATTAGCTTGGGCATCTTTTCTATTTCTCATTTTTTCCTACAGTCCCTTCTTTTGATGACTTCCTGGATTTCTACATTCCAGCACCTGCATGTATCTTATTTTCATACCTAGCTCAGGTGCATATCTGTTCTATAGTCCTCACATGAACGTGTGTGAAGATACACAGATATACAGATGCATGTGAAGATAGAAAGTCAGAAGGATTTTCATTCTCACTATGGCAGAAACATAATGATCAAGTGAGAGAGATTTGTCTATATGGATATCAAGATCTCTTATGATCTTTTATTTAAAGAGGAGTACCATCTATAATGCAAGCGGTGGGAACAGCTTTTTTGCCAAACTCTACTACATTGCAATTTTTTGCATTTAGCATGAGGTCATTTTTGGTGCCCTTGATGGTCCAGCCCTTGCTGGAGCAACTTATTATTAATAGATGAGTGGATGATGGTGTCCAGCTTGCATTCATCAGTAAATGTGATCAACCACACTTCTAGGATATTGGTTTGAATGCCTTAAAATACATTCCAGATGAGACAGGGTCCAACCTTAATCTGTATTATCATATGAGTTAGAATTTTACATTCTAAGAGTGTACCAGCAACTTTTACAACTTACAATATTTTGAATAAATACTTTGCAATCCAGTGGGCAATGTAGAGGTTTGCATTGTCTGTTTATTTTTTTCAGCAATATCAGGATGAAGGTAATGCCAAAAGCAAGTCCAGAAGAAAAGAACCAAGAACCATAAGTAGTGAAGGTAGAGGCCCAGGAACCACACAGACCAAAGTCCAAACCACAAATTCAATTTATTGACAGCAAAAACAGACCAAATGCAGTCAAGTGCTTTTGTCTTTAAGATTATTTAAGGTTGGAGATAACCATGCCAAGCAGCTCTGAAGAAGTCTTTGCTAAAGATAAAAGAGCTTGGCTGTATTTGGTTTGTTTCTGCTGCCAATAAATTGGATTTGTGGTTTGGACTTTGGTTTGTGTGGTTCCTGGGCCTCTATCTTCACTACTTGGGTAATGCCAAAAGCACTGGCCAGGCTAAGATAAGCAATGTGCACAGAAGGACCCCTGTAACCTTTTCAAGGAACATTAATAGCTTCAGGAGCCAGAACTTAACCTTCACAAAATCAACCGATTGGGTCTAGATCAGTTAAGTTGCCTATGTCGGTATAAATGAGTTCTGCTATGGTACATTCCATGACTTTGCGTATAAGGTCAGTGAGTGATTGGCCACTGATTACCTAGGTACATAGAGGGGCCACCCATATGAAGGGAGGTCACAGTGGCTGCTTCACCGGCATCAAGCACAAACCATGTGAATAACCAGAGATTGAAAAGTTTAAGTAGAGGCTCACATTGTTCATACTTAGTACTGATGTGAATGCAGCCCAGTGAGGTATTCTGCCCCATATAAACATTAAGAGTTGTTCCAAAATGACTTAAGAGAAAACTAAATGTTCAGGGATAGTGGAGCAACTGTAGGTAGGTAGGAAAAGTGAGCACTAAATTTGTCTGATAATATATTTGGTCTGAGCAGATGAGCTCAGTGCATTTTTGGACATTATTCTTTAATTTCCTAACATAAAATAATTATTTGTATTTTCTTTTGCTATCTGGTGTATTATTAAGATGGTACTCTGCTTCATATTATTGAATACTGCTCCTATGTTCCTTGCAGGCATGTTTCACTGTGGTCTTGAGGTGGGGTAGTTGGTGATTTCTTACAAATGTTCATTATTTTCCTTTTTTTATTGGTTGTACAACTTATTAATCGGGGAATTCCACCTGAGAGGTTTATTCTTGACTTTATTATTATATTTAAGGCACTGATTTTTCTATGCAGCTATTTAGGTGCTTCACAATGGGAACAAGATAACATTAAGTTATTTAGCCTTTTGAGTAAAGGTGTAAACAGTGAGCTATGACAATTTAAGTGGCTTAAAGGAAAAGACAGAACAAGAGATCAGGAAGGTATAACACAGCTCACAGAGGTGGTGAAGTTTTGGTGGGCTGCGGAAAGGGGATCTAGGCTGTGTGTTAAGTTTCTCTACTATTATGGAACTGAATGGTCTGATTGAAAGGGAAGAAAGAGCATCTCAGAGTGTTAGGATGGGGTATTAAAGTCTGCATTTCTTTGAGGCTGACTCCAGGATCGCACTACAGTAGGGATATTCCTTATACTTGCCTTACAGTACTCTACACAGTGCCATATATACTAAGTTCAGTTCAGTGAAATGAGATTCAGTGAAATGAGTTTTCAATAATTTGTGTTATCAGGGATGTGGCTGGGGTGAAATGAAATTCAGTGAAATGGGATTCAACGAAACAAAGTAGACCCATATATACACAGACATATACATATATATATATATATATATATATATATATATATATATATATATATATATATACATTCATATTTGTATATAATGCTGGGTTGACCCAATCTCAAAATCATTAGCTATGTTATACCCATTGCTTGTGGGGAGTGGCTGTAGGACAAGTAGGAACTGGAGCATGAATAAGTGTGTAAATAGGTACATGAAGGGAACATTTTTCCCTACATGAGTATCAGAGTGCTGGTAAAATGTAATTGTGAATTTATGTGATAGTAGTAGCAATAACTTGTCAATGACAATAGCTTACTCTTTTTTTAATTCAAACTAATGATTTATAGCTATTATATTATCCAGAATTTTAGCAAAGCATGATCACACCCACACACACATACACACACACACACACACACACACACACACACACACACACACACACACACACACACACACACACTCACACACACTTACATACCACAGTAAATCATGCCTGGCATGCAAGAATGCAAAATTGTTCTGACTCATTTTGCATCACATTTGCAGCTTCTCCATCATGTAAAAAATGTGCATTTCCGAACCAGTGCTGGAGAAGAGATGTACTTTGATGTGAATGGCAATCCACCTCCTATATATGATATAATTAGCTGTCAGCTGAGCTATAATGAGCCCCCAAGATATATTGAAGTTGGGAAATATGATGCCACTTCCAATCCAGGCGAAGAGTTTAGTATCAATGAAAGCTTAATCTTATGGAGCGGAGGAAGTTCAAAGGTGAGGCTTTAGTTATTCCTTATGATGATGGTACTGATGATGATGATGATGATGATGAAGATGATGATAAATGAGATGGGAATAGCTCATGTAATAAGGTGAGATGTTTGGTAATGGATACTGTGCATGTCATTATTTTTTTACCTATCATATAAAAAGATCAGAGGGAAAGATCAAATATTGCCTTTTAACTAAGCTCTCCCAATGGACAGGCCATGTGCAGTCATGTACAACATTAGTTACTTTTTCACAACCATATATACATAATAAAAGTTATTGGTCAAACATATAAAAAATAAATGTTTTTTGTTTGCTTTTAAGGAAAGGCTATCATTTGTGTCATTCATTTATAATAAAAATATGTTTGCTGGTAAGCAATGTGGCACATTACCAGAATGTTCCTAGAAACTGCATTTTGCATTGTAATTTTAAGTTTTGTACCAGACCCAAATGATAGAAAAATGACAGCAGGATATGGACTTTACTAACAGTAACATTTATCCTACCCCAATGCATAATCTAGTCTTAAAATGTGCTGAAACTTCCAAAATTGTAAACCTCTTTCCAGTACATGATGCAAAATCTGTGCCATTCCCAGAGTATTTAAGATGGCACTAATTGAGTTGTTCTGTACATTTTATTTCCATTCAACTTTTGTTTCTGCTATGAGATTATTTATTAAATAGTAATACATGTGCTGCTCTCCTGTTACCTGTTTGGAAGATTCCTACTAACATGGTGATATCCCAATGCATGAGTGCACACTTGTACTGTAGGAGTCAAACACTGACTGTACATAAAATATATTAATTCTCTAATGTCTCATCTTGCACTGCACATAGTGGTTACAGTAAATTATATGCAAACCGAGCAAGTACTGTTTCACTGTTAACATTTCATCAAAACAGCACCTTGGTAATAACATAGCAAACAGAAAAAAATATCTTCTTTAGAGTCATAGCAGAACACATTCATACACCTGCTGGGGTGGACTCCCTGCACCATGAATATGGTCAACTGTGTGACTGGCACATCAAGAAAGGGCTGGGCCAAAGTCTACAACATAATGAGTATGGAGACATGTAGTTACTGAGTTGTGGTAAGTGAACTACATCATCAAACTGGGGCTTGACTATTTCAAAGAGAGGTGCACTATGTACTGTTGTGATACATCTTACCTGGTCGTATCACTTTCTTGTGATCTTACCACATAGTTCCTGTATTCACTGAAGATGGTCTGACTGCATCAGTCCAGCTGACCGTGGCTGTACATTTGTAGTGTCATCTTCCTCTTTCAGTACTTAGTTATATAATGATGATGGATCTCATATAGCCAATGTTGTTTTATAAAGTCTGTGTGATCTGTGCTACTAGACTTTAATACACTTAGGAATCACATTCTACATTAACACTTAGATTTAAGAAAAATGATTTAGTGCAGGTGTCCAGTGAACAGAAAAACATGCTATCAGAATATATGTCTGGTATCATTAAGTGTGAATTTACTCTATAATGAGAATATCCTCAGATTGTCAGTTGACAAAGCATTACTTAAATGTAAACTTGGCAACAGCAAACACTTCTACACTTTTGTGCATGGTAAAAAAACTGTGATTTGTTTTTTTAACTCATTTTAAAATCAGACAGATCACATAATACTATACATACCTACACCCACTTGAATATCATACAAGTAGCAGAAGCAGAATTTGCAGTGCGGTCTGCAATTTTTGGAATGAGTAAGTAAAATGTAGAGTAGAAAGACTGAGTGAGGTAAAAGTAGAAAAAGCTAAAAATGCTATTATTGTTAAAAGAAATTAAAAAGCACCAGATGCAGCATAAAGTTGGATCAACACAAATGCACAATATGAAAAAATAGTAAAAGAAGATTCGACTAAACGCAGCTAAAAAATATAATTTAATATTTGGTATGCACTTTTAAGCCAACAAGGTCTTCATCAGACCAATACAACACAAAATGCTGACGCAGAAAAACTTAAGTACTAAAACCAACAAATCACATGATAAAAAACAATTAGTCAATAAACTAATCTCCTGGCTTTCAGCAAAGGACTTAAAGGAACCATGGCATTCAAGTCATACCCTGGGATTCATGAAGCTCTGTGCAAGAATAAGACTATTCTTGCATGGAGTGGTTCGTGTCCGTGTAGAATAGCAGCATTCCTTGCATATGAACCATGAATGAGTGCAGGGGGCATATGTCAGCAGTGCCTGCACATATAACATGCCCCCTTCACTCAGAAAGTGCCGTACAGCACTTTGTGACACAGATGAATGTCAATGTACATAAAATTAGAGCCTGGCTCTAATATTATGTACTAAACCAGTGTCCGCAGGCACTGAAATATAAGTAGCTAACATTTCAGTGTCTGCAGACACTGAAATAAAAAGAAAAGAAAACACAAACACATCTAGAAGGCAGCAGCCTTCAAGTGCACACCCCCGAATGTATGCACTCTTGCCCTACATGCATGGGAGCAGTAGGTCAAGAGGAAAGCAATAAAAATACAAAAAATGTAATTTTTTCAGTAAATCAATCTGAAATGTAAGCGGTACACAGTTTGTTTGCACGGCGCGCCAGTATGCTTAGTCTGGCTGAAATCCTGAAAATGATAGACAAGTGCTACTATAATAAAAAACATCATCAAGCTGCTATAGCATAGTAGTACTGCCATGGTTTAAGATGTAGAACATGCTTGGTTTGAATCCCCCCCTGTCAATTTATTTAATAAACTTTTAAGGAATTTGAATGATAAATGTCAATCATATGGCTTACGTATAGGACAGTAGGGGTGGGAATATGTAAAATATAAATGTAAAAAATACTTTATAAATTTAATGAAGAAAATAGATTTAAGCAATGCTTTGCTAGTGCAAGCATTGCTTACAGGCTTTTAGCTGTGTTTATCAGGTTTAAGCATTGCTATGCGGATTTGCGCGGAGCTAAGCATAGTTCAGCATTTTAAAACCAGCCAATCAAGAAAAAGTGCGGGAAAACTGTCCTATTTAAACCACACAGGCAGGAATATAGCAATAATGATTTGGGATTGCTCACAGCAGGACCAAAATGTCTGGTGTAGGTGAAGGTGTTTATTTCCGAGAGCAATATTGGGGCATCCAGGAGTCCAGGGTCATGATTGGGCTCCTAGTAAAAACCATGATGCCAGGCTGCTGCAGGGTCAGTACCAGGGCTCCCAGTACAAAGCAGTGGCCTGGAACCAGCTTGCACACAATCTTAACACTGCCACTGGCATACCCCAAACTGGTGAGTAGGTACATCATCACCATAATGACCTGAAGTGGAGGAGGGGTGCACTCTTGGACCAGTGGATGTCCCACCTGTCTGTAAGTATGCAGTCTTATGTATCTCTAAGTATGGAAAAAGTTCAACTTGTGACTATGCAGGTGTGATTAATGTGTCATGTCTCCCCATACAGCTGCTGTGAAGAGATCCCAGAATGTTGAGGCTCATGCCCAGTGACTGGCCTGGCTGCATTGGCATTATGGTGAGTACAGAATACCTCATAATATTAGCAGTAAGAAATGAAAAATATAGTAATGGTAGTACTGCCTGTATATATAATTGTGCTGTAAAAGTCAGGAATAAATGTCTGTGTCAGGCTGTCAGAATGACAATGGAGTATTTCCAGCTGCTGTGTAATACAGATGTCAGTAGCAAACATGGTACAATATGCAGGAGAGGAATGTTAGAATATGTATGAGGGTGTCTGAGTGAACCTGCCAAGAAAGTGCCATGCCAGGGCTACTGTAACACTTAGAAATGAAAAGCATTCCCCTGTGCAGCTCATGCATGAATAGTAATTGTGGATTTCTGAGTTGTACACATATATGTATGTCAAAACTAATAAAGGTGATACCAAACACTGGTGTGTGTCATCTCACTTGTACCTGAAAAATATAAATGTGTATGTCCTGCAGAATGCATTAACTAAGGTGAACTGATTTAGCACTGCTTGTCTGTATACTTTAGAATAGGCATGTCAAATAACTGAAAAAGCAACAGTACATAGTTCCATCAGAATGTGTTTTACTTGTGTGTCTGCCAGCATTGTCCTGTGTTAACCTTTCAATTTCAGCTGTATGTTACTGCAAATGTACTGACAAGTGTATAAGACTAACAGGTGCAGACTCAAAACCTACACTGTGTACTCAGGAATCTAAATTGCAGTATGTAGTTGTAAAACTGTCAAATGTGCAATCCAGCTAATGTGCACGTTTCTCAAACAGTGACACCAATGTCTGTTGTATATGCATAATTGTACTGAAAATGGAAAAATAAATAATGCAACATGTGATAAGAAAAGTACTGTGCACAAAAATATGTACTAGATAGAAATGTCACAAGCAGCACAAAACACCTCCCCAGTAACTCAGTCTGATAAGGGCTAGGCCTATAGTTAAATTTTGCACACACACCACGGTTATAATCCAGGGACCTCCACTAACATGTCAGTCTGGTTCTACAGTTGTAAACTGCAGTCTGAATAAAAAAAGTAATGTACAGCAGAACATATATTTTCCACACAGGTAAAGAAATCTGAATAGAAATACTAGTATGATGTGTATAACTATGAAAGGTGTACAACTGCTGTGTTGATCAGCCCCAGTCCTACAAATAGATGCAAGCTAGACATCCACACTCTGCAGTCTGGCCCAGACAAGCCTCTCAAGTGTCATGCTGTCACGGATAGTTTCCCCAGTTGCCAAGAAACCCGCACACAGAGAATGTCACAGTAGATGTATGTCAAAGGCACAAAACACACTTCGGGGCCTGCAATTAATATGTGAATCTGAAATATATGTAGAAACAGCAATGTAATGTGCGCACAGTTCATCTGCACAGGGCCCACAGGTAAAGAAATCAGTATAGAAACAGGTATGATGTGTATAACTAAAATAAGGGTACAATTGCTCTGTTGATATGTACAGCTGTTAGTGTGCTGTAGCAGCCCCATGGCCCAGGTAGAGTGTAAGTGTGATCCGAATATAGAATAGTGAATAGTAGTGTACTGACAAATATACTTGATAGCAGTTGTCAATTGAATCTGTTCCCTTCCCCCACCACTCAACTAACCAACATGGGTATGTTCCTAAACAAACCTCTACTGTTGAGACTATTGTTCCATTTGGTTTATCATTGTTTAAACTGTGTGCATACTAATATTCCCTGTTGAATAATCATTGTTTTTGCCTGCCTGATGTACCACTAACTGGTGTGCTTTTGCAACTCTGAATGCCATTCCATATATGCATGGGTTCTGTTTGCTATGGCACTGTTATAATTGCACTGTTTTGACTAAATGGGAATATCCATGCATGCTATTTTGACTAATGTTGTAATGCGTTTTGCATGATTAACCAATATTCATTGTTAATTTCCACACCCAGCGGATCCACCTCTCCCACCCCACCTGGCTGAGGCACTAGGTCCCAGCACATCTGGGACCCAACCCAGACCTCCCACATCTGCTGGTCTTGCACCACCCTCAGGTGGAACTGCTGCAGGGGATGGGGTTCACCCCCCTGCAAGTCGGTGCTGTGAAGATATTGTCACCCAGGACAATTTCTGTGGCATGGTGTGCAGTGTCCTCCAGATGGAGCTAGATGGCCAGCTCTGCCAGGTGGAGGGCAGGCTGGTGCAGCTAGAGGGGCAGGTGGCCACTCCAGCCCAGCCCCTAACACAGCCACCTTTGGGGCTGTGAAAGAGTAGTGGTGACTGCTATTGGGTGGGGAAATCAGTGCCACTAGTACCATCTGGTGAGTCATGAGCCTCCAATTCCCAACCACCCCCCCATCAAGATGTTTACCCTCCCATTTGTCATACACCTCCAATGTCTGCTGTCCTGTCTGTCTTGTCTGTCTGCAAATGCAACCTCTCCTACCAAACCTCCTTCACCACACTTACCTATAATCCTTCCTTAACATCCCACTCTCACCTTAAAAAAGGGCATCTGTCCCCAAAGAAAAATCACGTCCCATACATAGCTCTGCATTTCGCCCAGAGACATGTACCCATCATACACTCTAACCATACTGGATGATGCTTACACCCCCCCCTGTAGGGTGTGAGGCTCCAAATTCTAAATTGCCCATATTGAAAGCAGCTGTTGCTGCCAAAAAATGCAGAGCTATGGTCCTTTCCTACACCCATCCTGCACATCCCTACCTATTTCTCCTCTTGTTTTTTCCCCTGCTTGCCCCAATTTCACAAATTTCCTATCTCCCTTTTTTCTTTCCTTTATTTGAAATTAGAGTGGGTGTAAGCGGCCGTAAGCTAAATTAAGCTCACATAAGCATTGCTTAGCTCCGTGCAAACCCACCCAAACCAGTTTACAGCTGCTTTAAAGTGCCTTAATCACTCTGTCTCCAACAGCCCCTGTTCTGTCCAGCAATAAAATAATCAGCCCTAGCAAGTCTCAGACCCAGGACCCAGCATACTACAGCCAAAGTGATTTACCTCTAAGCCATCTGAGATGTAAATAAATTTGATGTTTTCTCAAACATATCATGCAGTACAGTCATTCAACATTAGGGAAAATGTATTTATATATGTAGATGCATGTATTTATATATATATATATATATATATATAGATATATATATATATATATATATATATATATATATATATATATATATAGATATATATATATATACATAGACACACACACACACACACACAC
>NC_056751.1:637859214-637869214 GCF_019279795.1 Protopterus annectens
AGCAGCCTGTAGCTGGTGAGTATGGTGTTTTTTTTTTATTCAGGTTTGCCAATACACCAGCCATGTTATGGCCATGGTATTTGCCATGCACACATTTAACACACCTACCCATAATGCATGCTGTACATGTTTACTTATTGTTGCTGTTAACTGCACTGCATCACAGTGGTCACCATGCTGGCATATCTGAAGAGTATGCAAGAGTCCTGCAATATAACTAACAACCTGTCATTGCAAGATGTGTGCACAGAGGTGAACATAATGGTGGGACAAATGGCCTACAGTAGGAACATGTCTGAAAATTACCCTTATACAGTGGCTACAACAGTGTATATACCACTATTACAATGGCAACTGTTACAGATCTACACAATGGCATATCACAATACCACATTCCATAACCCTTACAACCTGTAATGTGATCCTAACATGAGCAATGAATGTGTAATATGGAATCCTATGTCAGGACAGCAAATATGGGGATTGCATACCTTAAACACTGGAAGCATATGTGTGCACACACTCCAAATAACATATTGTGGAAGCAGCTTTTGAGTTACTGACAGCATTCACTCTTCATGAGTATGCACCTTCCATCAAGTACAGGTCCTCAATGTCACACCAAGAAATGGTCTGCTGTCCAAGATGTATTTCCATGACATTTGCCCACTCACCTGCAACAGAGGCAATCATGGCTTGCACACATCTTACAAACCATGTAATGAATCCTATATCCAACAGGTATCAGGAGTAGGAGACATAGCCTTACCTCACCATTGCATATACCATGGTAAACAGAGCAGACAGTCATGTATGTGACGAGGAAGTAAGGGACAACATTAATGTAGAAAATAAACAGATGGCCATCCAAGACAGATGATAACACATGTTGCAAACTGGTCATGGAGGCTGCCTAGAAACATGCTGCAACATTGAGGGAGTTGCAGGAATGTCTAGCAAGTACTGCCTGAGCAGTACCTGTGTCACCAGTCACCTGGACTCTGCATAAGTGTGGCCTATGAGTTAGGGTAATCAGATGGGAAAGTTGGTCCACAGGAAACATCATCCAGGGCTCTCTACAGGTAGCATGTGCATAACATCACAAGTCCCCCAAAGGCATGTGTTGCAATGTGTAATGGTGTACCAAGACCAAGAACAAAAACCTACAGACAGTATTAATAAAGCTACATGTGCTGCACAAGCAACACCTCACTCCACCTCAGGCCCACCATCCCCATCTGAACCTTGCTGGTGCCAGTGTACACCTATGTGTTTGCTGTTCATTAGCAGGAAGTAGGCCGGTATACATGGTGCTCTGAATTTGGGACACTGCAGAATGACACTCGTGTGGCCCATAGTTGTCAAGCATCTGCAAAAAGGCTGAGGATGGGAGGGGTGTCATCTTGAAACACAACAGTGAACTGAAGCAGATATCCAAAGCTCGCTAAGAATGGCTGTATCTGAACACAGTCAAGGTCATGAATTGTGGCAGACATAACCCTAACTCCACAGCAATAGTGAAGGCACTGTTTGACCTCCAAGGGCTGTGCACATGAGTTGACCTTGCAATCTGGCAGAGTTGGGGGACATTTGTAGAGCGGAGTGACCAAATACTGCCAAGTGCAGATGGGCCATGCTAGTATACCCCTTCCAGGAATAGTGACCACTGTAGTACACTTAACAGTTGATGTAACAAACCTTCATGTTAAGGGTGTATACACTTATGCACCCACATATTGTATACATCTCAATCAGCATCTGCACAACTAACACATTTGTTTGATACTGCATTTGATTGCACAGGTCATATGTCACATATCAGGTCTGTGTAATGTTAACATATGCAGTATTGTGGCCCCATGGCATATCAGGGAAGAGGGTGCCATGTCAGTAAGGGTGTGTACACTCCTCATAGCCACAGTAAGCTTTGAAGGTTGTCAGTGTAATTGTATTTTATTGCTCATACATGTACTGCTGCTGATGAGATCTGCACATCAGACATCAGGCATTCACTATTGACATCTGTCCTCATATCATCTCAGGTATGTGGCGGACAAACACATAGGGGCTGGGAGAAACAGAACAAACATAACTGACACACATATATACACATTCAGCAATGGTGTGTACACCCATGAGGTATGGTGCACAGTACATGCCAGGGTGCTGAACAGGTGCACAGCAGTACTGTGTACATGGGTGAAGTGTGTGTTCCAGGGGAAGGGGCATCACCTACTAACACAACTCATGCATCACAGAGATGTATACTGTTGGTAACAGGGATTGACTATAGCTGCAGTGCATGCTGTTGAGTGCCATATGTCATGCATGTTGACAGTTGGGTAATGAGAGGTCTGTGTGTAATATTTTTGTTCAACCTCACCTGTAAGTGTGTGCGTGTGTGTGTGTGTGTGTGTGTGTGTGTGTGTGTGTGTGTGTGTGTGTGTGTGTGTGGGCATGAGTGTATGTACAATTAAGCAATGACATACAGGTCTTAAAGTGCATTTCTTGTTTTCCCCTCAAAGTTGGCAAGATGGGTCAGGGTCCCTCCTGTAGGCAAATTGATGTTAGTGTCCATACAGACTCTGACAATGATGACAGGTATGGTGAGGCACAGACAGGGTTGTCAGGGGCTGAAGCTGTGCCATTGGTTGACATCCCACTGTCTTCCACCCCATCGCCGCTCACAGTCACATTGCCTATACATACCCCATCAGCAGTGGCCATAGATGAGGGATAGTTGGTGGGTGGTGGCATGGGACAGGACAGTGTGGTGACTATGGCAAGTGTGTCTGGACACAGCAGCCATAGCCAGATGACCGGTGAAGTACCACACAGGCAGATGTACAGGGGTGCTCGTAGAAGGGCTGCTGGTCATCATGCCCCTGGCAGAAGTGCCACAGCAGGTGTCACCAGATGCATGTTTCAGGCCACCATAGAGGCACAGGCACGTACAGAATGTTATACCAGACAGGGTCTGAGGCTCCAGAGGGCTACTCATTCTGCTGTTACTGACAACATCCATGATGTTGCAGGTGCCCGCCATTATTTTGCAGAGGTCATGGATAGACAGTTGGGTGAGATGGTGGGAATCCTCGACCGTGCAATGTCTGTGCTTGAGCATATGGTGGGAGTAGGGAGACAGCTATGTGGATGTAAGTCAGCAACACCAACAGCTGGAGGTCTACGTGGACATGAAACAAGTCAGAGCTGCTCCCATAGTGGCAGTACTACCACCAGCACTGCAGTGCGGGGTACTGTCCACACCACAACATAGCAAGCCATGTGCATGTGGGCCTGGCCAGTCCCAAGAGGGACCCAGATCCAGTAGACATTTGTCATCATCAGGGGAGAGTACCATATCTAGCCTTGTACCTGGTAACGCCCGTGGAACCCCTGGCAGGAACAGTTCTCATGTCCATGACTGGAGATGGTGAACTGCACACCCTGCCATGTACGGTCTGCAACTGTCCAACAAACCCCTGTATAGAGCAGCCACATGGCAGAACTGTGTGCATATGTACACACACACACACACACACACACACACACACACACACACATCACCAATACAGCTAGTGCAACCCCATACCTACACACACCACATCTGCACAGCCCAATTAATAATGAAACTCCCTAATACACATGCATGATGTCAACCAAATGGCTCAGCCTAGGTCTCTGGCAAACCTACAACACACCCTGTGCATATGATGATACCTGTTCCACATCTCTGTCATCCATAACATCGATGCAGGGACAGGCTAATATGGTTCTGATGCACAGGGTGAACGTATTAAGGTGTACAAATGTAATGCTGTGTAACATGTTTTCAGCAGTAAAGTTTAATGCTTACATGTCAGGATGTGTAGCTGTCCAGCCATGATGCATTATAGCTGTTATTAACACCAACTGATTGTGGTCTCCATATTGTATTCAGTATGTGTTGTAGGTGTCTATGTGTCAGCAGGATGTTGGTCTGCTGTTGTTTCCTACAAGGGGTATGGCACTGTGGTGACACCTTGATTGTGCCATATCCTGGGTATAACTGAACACAAGTAACAGGTCTGTATAACAGTTATGCATGTGCCACATGGCTGATAGGTCTGAGGGGTGTATACAGGTGATCACATGGTGGCTGATATCAGCAGCCCTTCTACAGTGGACAATGAAGTGTATTGGGTGGTACACACCACATTTGTGTAAAACACACACACACACACACACACACACACACACACACACACACACACACACACACACACACAGAGGCTTTGGTTTTGATGCAATACACAGAGAATGCTGTACACATGGTTGTATGTACTTTTGCAATGAACCCATTTTAGCCTATGTAATTCCACCAAGACAAAATAGGTACAACATCACATCAGTAAATATCAGTCTGCTAGTTTAATGTCATTGACATTGGTACTGGCAGGGTATATGTCCCCTTCCCCAATGTAGTGCAAACCTTGACTTGGTAAACATAGGTGTGCTGGTGTGGGTGGCACAGCCCTACCCTTTGGAAGGTATGGGGTGGTGTAGAGCTGCAGATAATGTGATTGACAACTACGTAACCTGTTAACATAAACTGTATAGTATTACAGCTGACTAAGCGGGGGCATAGACACAACAATAACCCCAATGATGGTGGCTGTGTCCACAAGATCCACATCCAACTATATGTACCAACCCCAGTATCGCTGTACAGCTATACAGGGGGAAAGAGGGCATTTACACATCTACTACTAGTTTTGATGGAATGAATTTCCACAAGATGATACCTTTGAAATGTTAGCATTTGCCAGCCAGTTCTCAGACAGATGACCTCCTGGGACATGTATTTTCTGCAAACTGAAGTAGATCCCTTCACATACACACACACTCTTACTTGGCAATGCTGAAAGTAGAACCCCTACCTAGGTACTTATTGCTACTAATCTGTGTGGCCTTAGTTGCACACACCACATAACTTTTAGGATGAGGTACATCCCAGGTTTCTTGTTAAGTGAAGAATATCACCAGGCCTTGTACAGTACAGTAATGGGGGATGTATTGGTTGTTAATGAACAATGCATAGTGTGACATACTGTCATATACACATTGACAAATACATAACAGTCATAGACACATCTGAGAGGCCTGGGTTTATCAGTGCTAACTACCTTGTCAGTGAGTCTATTCTGTTACAGATGATTTGCACACAACACATGCATCATTGGGCTGGATAGTGTAATCAGTATGGTTGATGGTGACAGTGATCCCCATACAGTGGACCCTGGGACACGTACGCGGAGAGTACCATGGTGTAAAGACAGTATACCCAGCACCCACACCCTACACTGGATATTTACTCACTGAAACCCATGATAATTCTCTGACATACCCACAATCAGACATTGACCAGGACTGCAACACAACCCCTTGTCTATCTCAAGAGTGCTACTACAGGGATATGCATCTATTGCACATGCCACAGGGATAGTACGGTGATGGCTTGTCATGGCTCTCCTACTGTCAGCAGCATCACTATCCCTTATACTGTATGGCAAGGTGTATTGTATTTGGAGAATGTGGCCTCAGAATGCTGTATCCTACAAATATACACACTTGCACACATAACACACACTTGCCAGGACTCAGAGGGCAACCCATGCCTATCTAAACATTTGTACAACAGTGTTGTGCTGGTACTGCAAGCTCCAGGTAACCCATAGGATGAAGAGTGTAACAAGGAACATGTAATGTCCATTACAGCAGCAGCCATTTCTAACTATGGCGATGGGGGGGTGTAGTGTGTGAGAAGGCCCTCAAGGCATTATCAACTACAGGTTTACAAACACACAGACACTGTTATTCTCAGTAATACACACTGACACATTTGTCAGTACTGGGGTCCATAGATGCAGGTGTTCCTATCTGTGTACCAGGATATTGTCCATGGAGAGATGAGAAGAGTAGGGGATGTGGGTACAGTGGCATCATGCCACCTGCCATTTGTCAGCAGGCCATCTATCAACTGATGTCATGTGAGTGATCTTCAGGGTGAGAGTTAAATGCGACATCCAGTCATCTGGTTGCCTCTTGCAGAGGGCCAGTGAGGTGCTCCAACTGACATGTATGCAACATATATTACATAACATGGTCAGTGCCTTCCTTGGAATCCTGTACCCAAGCATGTTCTGTTGATTGTGGTAGGGTAGTTGAGGTATCCATGGCATGTGGTGCATACAGGGTGAGGTTTCCTAGCTGTGGCATCCATAACACAGCTGGGCAAACATGTCAGTGTCAGTCAAGCATAGATTGCCTGTAAGCAGCCAAGATGGATACCTGACATCTGCACATATGTACAGAGGACAGACAGACATCAGCTAGCCAACTGGTTATGCATCAGGATGAATGTTTTGACAGATAGACGTCTGACACTGATAGATATGCTATTACTACATGACAGCAGCCCTCAAAGGCATGTCCTATACACACAGTAGCCTACTGTTAATATCCACATGTCAGATTGATATCCAGTAGCAAATGCTTAATGACACACAGCTCACACACCAAGAACACGATAGTCAGGACTCAGAGTCCAGCTTTGCATGCAGGGGTGTTTGGTTCCAGTACTACAATCTGCAATCTACTCTTACTTGGGTAAGCACTGTTAACAGTAGTAACATAATGCACATAAAGTGCGACTGCATATAACCTAGAATACTACCTATGTATTAAACACAGACAAACAGTAAAGACTGTTGTATTAGCCATATATACTCAGGTGTCCCAAACAGTATACTCACACCCCTTTCTACTGTAATGACAGCACATAGACTCATGTTATGTACATGGAATTAAATACACTTATTAAAGATGCCATTACCCAGCTATTTCATCAGACTGGAATGTGATCAGTGGTTACCAGGGCTGAGGTATGCTTAGCAGGAGTAAGCATTGCTTAAATGTAACTGCTAATCAGATTTGCACACTGGTAAGTGAAGCTGAAATGGTGTACGTGACTTTATGTTTAAACGTACGTTGTGGAGGTTGGCAAAATGGTTAAGGTGTTTACCTTGCAGACACAAGGTGCAGGGTTTGATTCTCACATGGGGTAATTGGCTAGGCTGAAAATAGCCCACAAGGGTAGTTAGCCTAGTACTAATCTATGAAAGTACTCTATGAAAGTTACCACTGCTTACTGTCATATATATATATATATATATATATATATATATATATATATATATATATATATACATATACATATATGTAGAACATATGCCCATAACATGTGCTAGAGTCACCTTCAGCACCAATAGTCACAACCTCATAATTCAAGGGGATGTCATGTAAGTATTGCAGGTATAAATGCAGAATGTTGCTACAGTAACAGGGGTTAACAGATATGTGTGAGAAGTCACATATGATACTGACATGTATGCCATCAAATACTGACAGACATCATAAGATCATCATAGTGCAATACCACACAAATCACAGTAATGATCCTGTGGAATACAGCAGAGATATTACCAATAACTGTGGACAGTCTGACACAATCTGGTCACTCCAGAGGTATATACAGAAC
Organism: Protopterus annectens; assembly: GCF_019279795.1. Classification (NCBI taxonomy): domain Eukaryota; kingdom Metazoa; phylum Chordata; order Ceratodontiformes; family Protopteridae; genus Protopterus; species Protopterus annectens. Next base: position 637,866,794 of record NC_056751.1, read on the forward strand.
ACCTTAGTGCAAGACGTGTGGACCAAGCCTGACAAAGTGGACATTTACAGCCATGTAAATGGGGATATGAATAAAATACTGGAATAGATAAGCTCACACAGTTTATTCATTCACACACTCCTGTCTGTCCTAACACATATTAACCGGAGGAGCAGAGGTACCAAGAACACATAATTCCCACTAGTTAATGACATACATTTTTACAGCATCCCACTGCTTTGTCAGAAATACACAACACTTATGGTGGCTAGGCAACAGTACATCTGACAAATATCTGGACATAACATCACACTAGGTAAATACACTGAGCTACTAAGCATGCCACAAAGTACTGTTCAAACTACAGGCAGACTGCCACAACAGTGGCCTAAGTTTCCTATGGGGGAATACACATGTACTTGCAAATATAGCAAGCACTACAGGCATGTAGCAGCACAGAGTACCAGACACCAGTGTGAAAGTGTATACCCACAACCAATATGAACACAAACACAGTCACATTATGGTAAGCCTAATTAATATTACAATATATGGACTGTGTGAACAAAACCATCCTCATATGTGCCACTCATGCACTAACCCTACATATACTGGACCAATACGCAGTGTACTCTAATGCTTGAATGTGGTATGGTACATGTGTCGGTCTAGCCCTACAAACATGTACACTGACAGGGTACCATAAACTGGAGCAGCATGCAACATCAGATAGAACAGGACCAAGAATGATGACATCTACCACAGTCTGTACACAGGCCAATTAACATTTTCACAATACACACTCTGTCAGCAATCACCATAAGTACACAAACCTCACTACTGTACACACTACAACAGAATGTCCAGGTTTTGTCCTCAACTATAAGGCCTACTATACATAACATGTCTAGCAGTCTGATATCTCACTGGCTTATCAGGTATGATGTCAGTAAATAATGATGTACTGTACATATGCACCTCTTACTGCATGACATATGTACAAAGGTTAACAGACATGGGGTTGGAGGCACAAACACAGGGCCAAAATTGACATATTGCTGTGATAAACTGAGACATTTCCTGGTGTAATAGGGATTTGTTGTGACATATCTCCTCTGAGAGATATGAAGTCAGTAACTCACATGGATGTCACCATGTACTGACTGCAGTTATCAGAGTATGTTACTGCATTTCTACAGATAGGAAATGTGTCAGCAACACAACACATGTAAGACTCCAACCTCTGGCCAGTCTGCAGATAGCCCTACAAGTGAGAGTTTCCTCAACCACATAACCTGTCCTGCCAGACATTAAATCATGTAGAACAGCCATATCCACACAAACACTGTTAAACCAACATTACTTCAAATGTAGAACATCAATAGTTACATTCTGTCCCCATGTCTGGAACATATTCCTCCTGTGTGTTGGCCTGTCTCCACAGTGTATGTTGTAAGAGGTCTTTCCAAATACCCTCTGTGATGCTGTTTGTCAAACACCCACACGAAGTCCTGCTCACAATGAAGGAAAAGGGCCGACACCCACAGGAAGTGCTTAGTTATCTGAGTGTGTTTCCATGCAGTTGGCTATGGGAATGATACCACAGCTGTTCCACATGCAATTAGCAAGTGGAGGACTGCAATTCATGCACAGGCCATCAGCTGATCATGAGCATTACTGACAGAACTGAAGCTTCTACCTATACAAAGCAGATGTACTTTTCCACATCCACCAGAGAGAGAGAGAGAGAGAGAGAGAGAGAGACACACAGAGACAAAGTAAGAAAGGAAGGGAGTAAGAGCCAATCACGTTTGTGTATGACCCATGGGCTGAGAGTGGTATCTGAGCATTATAACAGTTGCCTATATTGTTTGCTAATCCACACTGTCACATGGTTATTGCACATGGCTGTACACATTTATGGCTGAGGATTGTCTACAGCAATCTCTACAGTGTTTGGTAAATGTTGGCATTGTAAAGTGGACAGTGGGACATATAGGTCCTCAATATAATGATGTAGCAAAACCCACACTGCAATAGATGCTGTAATTACACAATCACTCCAACACCCACACAGGATACTGATGACACACACACAAACACACACTTACCAGTACTGAGTCTAAAACCCCTACCTGACTATGTATTGCTATTACAGTGTTTTACAGTTATTGCACGTACCACGGAGTTGACATGTTGGAGGGCTCTCCAAAGGTATCTTTGAAGGTGAGTGACATCAGCACCAGTGCTAAAGGAGGGATAAGGGAAGTGTAGTACGTGTGAATATCCACAAAAGCAGGTGTCAGCAAAGACACACACACACTGTCTCAGGGAAACACACACACATTATCACAGTTGGCAGGGTCAGGATTAGAACTCCTACCTAACTACTTTGCTACACACTACAGTATTACACAGTTATCGCAGGCGCCATGGAATTTA